>NC_043710.1:101857341-101928232 GCF_006229205.1 Suricata suricatta | reverse complement strand
GTCCTTCTCTGCCTGACTTATTTCACTTAACATGACACCCTCGAGGTCCATCCATGTTGCTACAAATGGCCAGATTTCATTCTTTCTCATTGCCATGTAGTACTCCATTGTGTATATATACCACTTTTTCTTGATCCACTCATCAGGTGATGGACATTTAGGCTCTTTCCATGATTTGGCTATTGTTGACAGTGTTGCTATGATGCCCCTATGCATCAGTAATCCTGTATCCCTTGGATAAATCCCTAGCAGTGCTATTGCTGGGTCATAGGGGAGTTCTAGGGATAGTTTTTTGAGGAACCTCCACACTGTTTTCCAGAGCGGCTGCACCAGTTTTCATTCCCACCAACAGTGTAGGAGGGTGCCCGTCTCTCCACACCCTCGCCAGCATCTATAGTCTCTTGATTTGTTCATTTTAGCCACTCTGACTGGTGTGAGGTGGTATCTCAGTGTGGTTTTGATTTGTGTTTCCCTGATGATGAGTGACGCTAAGCATAATTTCATGTGCCTCTTGGCGCCTGGATGTTCTCTTTGGAGAAGTGTCTATTCATGTCTTCTGCCCATTTCTTCACTGGATTATTCACTTTTTTGGGTGTGGAGTTTGGTGAGTTCCTTGTAGATTTTGGGTACTATCCCTTTATCCGATATGTCATCTGCAACTATCTTTTCCTATTTTGTCAGTTGCCTATTCGTTTTCCTGATTGTTTCCTTTGCGGTGCAGAAGCTTTTTATCTTGATGAGGTCCCAATAGTTCATTTTTGCTCTTGATTCCATTGCCTTTGGGGGTGTGTCTAGTAGGAAATTGCTGCAATTGAGGCCAAGGAGGCTGTTTCCTGCTTTCTCCTCTAGGATTTTGATGGTTTCCTATCTCACATTCAGGTCCTTCATCCATTTTGAGTTTACTTTTGTGTATGGTGTAAGAAAATGGTCTAGTTTCATTCTTCTGTATGTTGCTATCCAGTTCTCCCAGCACCCCCTGTTAAAGAGGCTGTCTTTTTTCCATTGGATACTCTTTCCTGCTTTGTCAAAGATTAACTGGCCATACATTTGTAGGTTCAGTTCTGGGTTCTCTATTCTATTCCATTGGTCTATGTTTCTGTTTTTGTGCCAATACCATACTATCTTGATGATGACAGCTTTGTAGTAGAGGCTAAAGTCTGGGATTGTGATGCCTCCCATTTTGGCTTTGTTCTTCAATATTACTTTGGCTATTTGAGGTCTTTTGTGGTTCCATATGAATTTTAGGATAGTTTGTTCTAGCTTTGTGAAGAATGCCAGTGCAATTTTAACCCCTGACCCTACTTCCTTCTTCCATACCACAAAAATACAATGAGAACCAAAGTGTGGTAGAAAACCAAATAATTGTATTTGCAAAAGTAATGTATATTATTCTCAGTTTTGTTGTTTTATTATCACCGATTTGGTAAATTTATATTTTATAGGTCACTAGTAAACTTTTTCTATGCTTCATGTTGATATAAAACACAGTGTCAATCAGTGCTTTTATATTTGCAATATTATAGCTTATAATACATCAATGGCCCTCAAAAAACCCATTTTCTGTTAGTAGATCAATTATTGCAAAAATCATGAAGACACTGGTAGTGGATTAAATGGTAACCTTCGAAAACTTATGTCCACATTCTAATTCTCAAAATTTTGAATGTGATATTAATTGGAACAAGAGAGTCTGCAGAAGTAATTAAGTTAAAAATCTCATGATAGCCCAGGTGGGCCCTAAACCCAATGACAAGTATCCTTGGGACAATAGACACACAGAGGCACATGAAGAAAAGTAGGCGTTGTCAAGACAGAATTGAAGATTAGAGTGATGTATCCACAAACCCAAGAATGCCAACAGCCACCAGACACTGGAAAAGAAGGAATGGAATCTTCCCAAGAGCCTCTAAAGTGTATGCAGCTGTGCCCACATTATGTAGACTTCTGCACTTCAGAACCATGAGAAAATTAACTTCTGTTGTTCTAAGCACCCCCCCCCCACACACAGGGTACCCATTTGCCCAAAATAGGACAACATAAGAAACACAAAAAATAATGTTTGCAATAGGTTCATACTATATATATGTGTAGGTGTTTATTTAAAATTTATGTATTTGTCTATATATATAATAGAAATAGTTATTTAAAATTTTTAAAATAATGCTTTTTTAAAAAGCTCATGATTATAACTGGAGATCAGTAGGGCACTAAGTTAAAAGTCATAAAGAGAAGAATGAAGTGTTTATCTTGCATTTCCAATGGAGACTATATTTCAGGGTAACCTAATAGCTAATAAGATAAAGAAAATTATTATGGAAGAATTCTAGCTAAAAAATGCAGAAAGAATTATAGAATTAAAATTACAATGTCACTATTATCCAAAGTCATGAAATAATGGTTCTAAGAAATAATCATCAATGGATCTTGTAAAGCAGGAGGGATACATTTGACAGGAAATTCAATAATGGAGATACAGGGCTGACGGTGAATGAACCCACCCTTCGCCTTGGCATCACTAAGAGTGGGAGGAGAATCAGAAACATCATTCTCTACATGAGATGACGTAACAGGAAGCATACAGTCCCAGCTTTGATTCATTATTATTTCTTAAAAGTTTGAACCTGAATCTAATCAAGCCTCAAGTTCTAACAGTTTATAGGAAATACAGAGAAACACTTTGAAGGTTACTACAGGAAAGTAAGTAGCCAAATCTTTTGTCTATAGGACAAAAGAACTTGTTTCCCCCCAAAATCAGTAGTATTTATCCAAAAAGAGAGAGAAGAGATTATAGAATAAAGAGACATAGCTGCTAAATGCTGATAAATGTGTGTATCTTATTAGAATCTTTGTTTGCACAAACCTTCTTTGGATGTGACTGTGTCTAGATATTTTCCATTTGCTTTTCTAGAACCACTCCATACCCTACTTGACAGTCTCTGTGTCCCAGGTTGCTAGTGTTTATGAACTAAAATGGATCACCTAACTATGACCTGTGGGCCAAATGTAGCCAGTGACTTGTCTATGTACAGCCTGTGAGCTAAAAATATAAACGTGGGGGTGACTTGCATGGCTCCGTTGGTTCAGTGGCCAACTCTTGATTTTGGCTCAGGTGAGGGAGCCCAGGTTGCACTGACGGCATGGAACCTGCTTGAGATTCTCTTTCCCTCTCTCTCTCAGAATAAATAAATAAACTTTAAAAAATAAGGAAAAAGTGTGTGTGTGTGTGTGTGTGTGTGTGTGTGTGTGCAATATAATGGAATATTATTCAGCTCTAAGGAAGAAGGAAATTCTGCCCTTTGTGACAACATGTATGAATCTGGAGGATATCATGCTAAGTAAAATAAACCATAAATATACTGCATGGTGTCATATATATATATATATATATATATATATATATATACATATATATATATGTATATAAAATCTGAAAAACAATAAACTCATAGAAACATAGACTACAAAAGCAATAGGGAGCTGGGGGTTGGGGAAACAGGGAGAGGCTGGTAAGAGGGTATAAACTTTCAGTTATAAAATGAGTGAGATCTGAGGATCTACTGTGTAATACAGTGACTATCGTCAACACTGTATTATATCATTGAAACTTGCTAAGAAAGTACAATTTAAATGTTCTCACCAAAACAAAAAACCAAACAAAAGCAGATAAATATGTGTGGTGATAGATGTACTAACTCAGTGTGGGACAATCCTTTCCCAATATGCATGTATATCAAATCATCCTATTTTATCCTTTAAATGTCCTACAACTTGGGGCACCTGGGTGGCACAGTTGCTTAAGCACCTGGCTCGGTTCTGGCTCAGGTCATGATTTCATGGTTCATGAGACTGAGCCCCACATCAGGCTCCATGTTGACAGCCTAGAACCTGCTTGGAATTCTCTCTTTCTCCCTCTCTCTGCCATTTCCTTGCTCACTCTCTATCCCTGTCTCTCTCAAAATAAGTAAACAATTTTATAAATAAATAAATAAATCTTACAATTTTATTTGTCAATTTTACCTCAGTTAAGCCAGGAGCAGGGGTCGGGGGTGGTTATACCGGGCGGGGGGGGGGGGGGGAGGACAGAAAAAAAAAAAAAGAATATGGGAGAGAGACTGCATATGACCCACACAGCCAGAAATATTAACTGTCTGACTCTCTGTAGAAAAGACTTGCCAACCCCCGTACTAACGACTTGGGAACCCCGTCCTCTAACTCAGATGGAGTGTGGCCAATGGGAGACACCAAGAGGAGCCCTACGGGTGAAAGGAAAGAGATGAAAGGGTTTACTCCTCCATCTCTCTCCCTTCCGCAGGCTTCTCTCCGACTTGCAGGAACATTCCTCCCCTCGCTTCCTCAGCCCTACAGGTGACAACACGTTTCATGACTGCTAGCCTTCAGGCCCCACAGCATCCCTCGCTGGTTTTCTTTAACTCTGGCCGCAGTTTGTAAATAGTCCTTTTATTTAAATCTCTTCAATTATCTCTTTTGAATCAGCTGTCAATTTCCTACCAGGACCCAACTCAGGCAGACTACATGTTTAGGTAACAGCTTTGTTTGGCATGATAATGGCACGGTGTCTCTGCTGGAAAATGTCTCAAGATAGAGACACATACTGAAATATTCAGGGATGCATGACATGATGTCTGGACTGTGCCCTTAAATACTCCCGAAAGAGATGTGAAGAGATAGATTAAACCAGAGAGATTTGTGTGTAGAGGGATCATATATACCATTGGGTGCATACGGGGATACATTATACTATTTTCTCTAGTTTTATGTATATATTTAAAAAATCCTAATGTAAAGAAAGAACAATTGTAGTTTAATCTTACATTAGCTACTGAATTAACCAAAGGAAAGAATAATCATATTGAATAATTTTTTTAAGAGCCAACAAAGGTTAGGGTAGGTCTTATGGTTAAGAACAAGAACTTTGGTAATAAAGAGCTGTGTTTAAATCTCACTTTGGACACTGAGTGAGTGAGTGGAAAAAAGCTTTGTAATTACTCTTCAGTCTCATTTTCTCATCTGTAGAACACAGATAATATCATTGGACTATTGTTAAAACAGGTAAATAAGATAATGCATGCAATATGGGTGATACCTAGTAGATGCTTAGTAAATTATAGTTGACACTCCTGTTAATATTGATTATGATAGCTCATATTCAGAGAACACAATGGAATTGAATTTGGGATCAGAAAGAGAAAAAAAGGAAAGATGGAAGGTAACAAGAATAGTTTAATAGATATGTGTCCTCTGATACAGATTGGATTTTTTGTGAGGTTTCTTTTCACTAGAGACCCTAAATTCTTCCAGAGGCTAATTGAACTGTATCATTTGAGGTAAGTGCAGTCAAAGCTATTTAAATAGCATGTAGCAATTAGGAAACTCGTTTAATGGAGAAGATCTCAAAGGGAACTGATTCTTCCCCCTATTCGACAGAATGAATGTTTTAACACCTTAATAGGGATGCGGCATTGGTTCAAACCTTTTAATTGGGATGGTTTTCATTGTAATTGCATATAAAGTCCCATTATAATGAGAACATGAAGACGCACAGATGTTTTGTAATTTCACTTTATGCCTGTCCCTCTGAATGGTTCAAAAGAAAGATCTAGTGATGTGTTATGGTGCACATTTGTTTTAATATTTGGCTAGAGGTTCCTGATAAATTATTAACTGATCAATACAATGTCGTGTGAAAGGGCCATAAAACAAAATTATGTCCCCACTGAGATAAGGGAGAGGCAAAGATGTGCTTATTAGCGGTGTCTACACATGAACGAAGAATGACAAATTGAAACAAGTCTGCTGGGAACCTCGAGTCCAAAAATCACTCTAACCTGATATATTCACTCAGTTGAGGAAGAATCGCTGCAGGCTTTAACATTTCTAAGTGAAAGCTCTTACTTCCACCCTCACATTAGTGCAGCTGTGTCTATAAGCACAGATGGTGTGACCTTTGTCTTACCTCAGGTGACTTGGCTGTCTAAGCTTCCCATTTAACTGGGACCAAACAGCCTCCCTCGGGAGTCTTGGGTCTCTGTCAAGAGGCATCCTCTTAGGTGGCTCCACTGGGTTGTCCCCAGTACCCTAGTGCTCTCCCCCTTTCTAGAAACAAGTCACCAATCCCATTTTCCATGGCACACTCAGGTTATGAAAGACTAACACATTTAGATTTGTAACTTTTCCGGGGAGGTCGAATTTCAGGAGGAACCCATATCATAAGCGTAAAGAGTGTGAAGCTCTAATAGGTACAGTGTGGGGCTCACTTATGCTGGGGGCAGTGGTGAGAGAAAGTGGATCGTTACAGGGGATCCTGTACAGGGGACCCAGGCTTGGGGACACTCGGGGAAGTCATCAGAAGGCAGTCTCGAGCCAGCCCACATCTACCCATGACACACAGGCTCTAATGGAGCCAGGCCTGTCCACTCTGTCACTGAAGGGGGCCTTGAACGCCATACAAAACAAACAAAACCTGTACTCAGTCTAAAGACTGAAATTCTGCATGTGACTTTCTTATGTAACATCTAGAGAACATTTGTCTCTGTGGCACCAAAATGTTTTAGTGCAGGGTGATACCTGGTTTTCTGACACATCCTCAGTCATTTGTTCCCTTGGCCTCCGTGATTTTAAAAGTGAGGGAGGAAACTAAGGACATACTAAGTACAGCTATAAACGTCATGTGACACAGGAAGCTGTTCATATGTTTCAGGCTCCTCAGAGGAGAGATGTGGGAGAAGCTGTTCCTTCAGGACATTTCCCTTGGCAACTCAACAGCTTCTCTTAGGAGCTAATCCTGGTGACATCCTAGGGGAGACAACAGGATTAATGGTTTCCCTCTCCAGGGTTGTATGTTTATATTCAACAGAGATCTTTCGGAAGTAATGTTTTAACCCAAAGTGGTGATTTTGAGAACACTGTTCCCAGGTACATCAGTACGTATGCCTGGAAAAAGGACCCATGGGTCAAAGATGTTTAGTGAATTCTGAAATCAGTGCCTCCTTTGTAGTGATTCAAAATGCATGCATTAAGGCTCTGAGAAGTCCTGCAGTAAAGAAAACTATTAGACTCTGCATAACCCAACTTTCACCATTTTTTTTGTTTGCATGTTTATTTTGCAAACAATGTTTGCAACATTGTTCCAGAGAACACATGTTTATAAAATGCTGGTTAAATCAGTGGCCCCATTCCAGGGGCCATAAATCTAGGTGATAAAGCACAGGGTATGGGCAGTGGGAGAATAAAAACTAAAAATGCAGACCTACCATGAATTTGTATGTTTACAAAGCATTATCTCTAAACCTGATAAATAACAGGGCTTATAGATATGTGGGTGACTATATTTCTATATATTAAGGTATTATTATAATTTATTACATATGAATCTATGTAAAAGCACCACTGACTTTGTAGCTGTTTGTTTTGCATCTTTTTTTGCTCATTGGAAACTGGAAATATAGCTATAAATAATGTGGGACAGCTACAATGTTGGTTGATGTTAAAAAGGGTTCCTTGTATGAAAGAAAAAAAAAAAGGTGGGGAACCACTGCCTTCACCCATAGGAGTGACTCTAATGGTTGGAAATTCAGGCCAGGTGCCAAGGATGGGGACATTCTGAGGACATGAGCGCTGGGTTCTCCCAAATCATCACCCACAGTGTCACGTGGTCCACGCAGGAGCAGCCTGGGTGCGTAGAGGCCAGTGCTGTGGACAGAGCCCTGCCTTCACATCCCCCGGAGGCCAGGGTTCTGTGGGGCGCTCGGCACAGCACGCACTGTGAAACTGATGTGTCTGGATCCCAGCCTATAAATTGCTGCAATGGCCCGATGTGACCCTCCTGACCCCGTTTGTGTGCAGCATGCACAGGTAACCTCGACGACTCCCAGGGACCCGGCTGGCTCTGCGAGTCTTTGACAGGGGACTTCTGCAAGTCGTGCCTCAGAAAGTCAGACAGACTCCCGTGGAAGAGAAAAACTGTATTCGCAGATGCGGCTCTCCAAGGAGAGGGCAAATGCAGGTCTACCCAACGAAAGCAAGCTCTGCAAGGCCCCAAGTCACGAGGATGACCCCTCGATCAGCCGGAGCACGGCCTGCACAGCACAACCTCATCATCACTCTGCCACCATCGCAGCCCAGATGCAGAGATGACCATGGTGATGACCACAGCAAGTAGTTATGCAAATAATCTATTATGTGGCTTTGGATCCTTTTTTTTCCCTAGACCAGCTGAGAGACATGTAATTTTCTTCTTGGTATAAGAAAACCACCGCTGCTCTGCAGCGTTTGGACCTTCACAAACCCTCTGGAGGAACTGAACTTTAAGACAAAGTCCACATTTAGATCACAGCCCCTCGCTCTGAGGTTGAAAATGCAAGCTGACCAGGAACCCAGCGGGACGCAGCCAGATTCTGCCTTTGCTGGGAGCCGGTGTGGCGCCCTGCGGAGGAGGGTGAGTCAGCGCTGCTGGCAAGGGCAGCGTGCGAACCCCCTCTGGGGAAGGGAGGCCTGTCATGGGCAATCAGGAGCTCTTGCACTCTAGTGTTTCCTAACGACTCAGTAGTTGTTGACCTGGAAAGCATCCAATTCAGAGGAGCAACTTTTTTATTTAATTTCTTATTTTATTCTTAGCTGCAAGCTTTTGACCTTTTCATCTGTGACTCTGGATCCAAATTCTTTGATATCTTACTTTGCCAGGTTACTAGTCCCTTGGATGGTTTTAAATTGCTCCTGTCATGTGGGGTCTACAGTTTCCGGTGATTTTTCTATGAGGCATCTTCCAAACTGGGGTTCTAAAGTTTTCAGCTTTGAATCTTGTTTTAGGGTCTCTTGGGAAAAAAACCACATTATAGCTTTTGATGGATAACAGTGAAAAGACCAAGGAGGCAGAAATTCAGCAAACTTCCATGAATGGTAGCCTCAGATTTCTTTCAGGGGGAACATGATTTCTTCCTGGTTTTGCCTAGTTTTCCATTTTATTCATTGCAGATAAAAAGATAATTAACATTTACAGCTAAAGGTCCCAGTATACAGCCAACTAACAATAATAAGATTATCGACACAATAGAAAGCACCAGACCAGTATGATATGAAGCGGAGGAGGTGCAGAACAGGAAGAAAGGAATTAGTCCATGATTGGAAATTCCTGGCTACGGCCGCACAATGCCAGGGATTTGCAAGACAACTGGGCTTTCCAAATATTTGATTGATTGTAAGCAAGGTGTTTTGTTTGATTGGTTGTCTTTTTTATTTATTTATTTTTTTGGTTTGGTTTGGTTTTTAGTTTTGAGTACTAGGTATTAAGTAGACAACAGTCTTTCAAGACCATGTTTTTATTTACAATCTTGAGAATTACTAATTCTTTACCCGTTGGGCCATTTACCCAGCAGCGACAACATTTTAGATTCCGACCATGTGTGCAGGATAGCAAGCACTTTCTGAAGGATCATTCCTCTGGCTTTGTCATTATGTGGGTTCTCATGAACACGTGTGCTCAGGCACAGAGTTCTCCTGGGCTGACTACAGGTTTTCAGATGAAAACATGATGTTTGACTCTCTGCTGATCTGGACAAACCAGTTGAGCCTTGATTAATCCAGTCCTCATTTTGTTATTTGTTTCAAAATATGTGGAAAAATTATCCCTTTCAGGAAGCCAGGTTAACATATTAGCAGGAGGGAAAGACCCTGGGTAAATGAATAAGGAAGGGCCAAGGGGAGATAATATAGTTTTATATATGTCCTATTTATTTATTTATTTATTTATTTTAATTTTCATAAGCAGGCTCCATGCCCAACATGGGATCTAACTCAGGGCTTGAACTCACAATACAGAGATCAAGACCTGAGCTGAGATCAAGAGTCAGCTGCTTAACTGACTGAGCCACCCAGGCACCCCATATGTATTTTTTAAAAAGCACTTCAGAGGCATTCGGACCCTGAGCGAAGAGGACAGGGGTGCTGGACCCTTGGGCATTCAGTGTTGAGTGGGAAGCAGGCTGACAGAGTGCAATGTCTCTCACACTATGCTCCATAGACCATGTTCCTCCAGGTGTTAATAGGCATGCTAAGGAAAAAGTGCACCATGCTCAAGTACGTTTGGAAACTTCTGGGTTGGACAGAACTAAGCAGGTTTCTTTACTGCAGAACTTATCAGAGCCTAAGTGTACTTGTGCATTGTGAATTTCCAAAGAGAAGAATATAGTATCAAGTTTCCAAAGGTCTCTTAACCACAGGACAGTCTTTTAGAGACATGTCTCTTAATATAGCCTCACGAGATGTTTCTAGAAACCATTTTAGAAAGTTTTCTTGTAGTGCAAAAGTCTTGGCTTTAGAACAACAGGTCAAAGTGCAAATCTCGGCTCTTTCTCCTACTAGCTGTATGGGCTTAGGCAGGCCACTTCCTACTATGAGTCTGAGGCTTGTTGGTGTAAAATGTAGATTTAGATCAGTACAGTACAGAATTTTCATAAGAACAGTAATAAATAGAAATTGAAATTATGAACAGTAAAATATAAAATCAATGTTAGTTAATATTATTATGAATTCAGGTGATACATTATAAAAATTATCATCAGATATTTATATGAACACATTTTTCACTTAGAAGCTTTAGTTCTTAAGGGCGTTGCCAATAAAGCTGATATTTAACTGAAGAGGGGCACGCTCACATTTGACAATGTTCTGCAGAGCAGTTCATTTCTGAGTACCCCTCAACAGTTAGCAAAGTGGGCCCAAAGGAGTACCTTACTTTTTATTAAAAAATAGCTGGGAAAATCGGCTCAGTTCTACCCACAAAAACGTTGCAACCAAGTCCCTGAACATTTGGAAGCGACACAGCTAGTTTAGGATTTATGTCTGCTCTTTAAAGTCTGAAATAAGCTGAATTGTGTAAACATTTTGGCACAGTATGCGGGGAGTTAAATACATTACTCTGGGCATTATTAACAGGTGGTATGGGAATAAGTTGCTATGGAGAGTTCGTGCTGCAGTGTCAGCAGAAGAAAACGTATTTTATAGGCTTATAGGGAGAGAGGAAGGGGCCAACTGAGGTTCCATGAGGTCTGATGCATGAAGATGACTGCAAAATACTTTCCAGCTGTCACAACGGCACATGGGGTTGGATGATTTCTTGTAGTGTTATGAATGTAAACGCTATTCAATTAACTGTTTCAAAAGCAAAAAGGTTTTTTTCTAAAAGAGAGCAATTTCTAGGCACCTGAAATGGCTGAAAACCCCTGTTATTTTCCAAGTTGTTCAGTCTCTTGAGAGAGATCACCTCCCTTCTGACAAAGGCTTCCTGGTGCTCTGAGGATATAAAAATAGACATCCAGGGAATATAGTCTCTTTAATAAGAGGGGTGGCTGTCAATTTCCACAAAGCTGAGCTCGGATCGGGATCCGCTAAACCACCTGCCAAACAATAATGCAAGAAGGACAAGAAGGAAAGAGCTTAAACCACAGGAGGACAAACTCAGGTTGAGATTTGGAAAGAATGCTGAACACAGCATGAAGACAAGGAAAATGATGGAATCTGCTTTTCTGAAGCGTATACGGCAAAAGGACCCAATCTAGGATGACTGAAGGGTCCCTGCAAGATTTCTTTATATTTTTCAAGAATGAGCAAAAGGAAACCATTTGTTGCCAGAGGGGAGAAGCAAATATTCTCCACTGTGGTCTAGATGGGAATGGAGCCCAACACCGTGCCTGACAAGAGGAATAAGGGTGTTGGGAAGGAAACATGCACCAGCCCCGGTCGCCCTGGGCACGAGTGGGCCAGTACAGACAGCTAGCCAGCACTGGACACAGGCTCGGAACTATTCCATGTGCCTGGTTCAACAGGCCAAAACACCTGAGGTTTCCCCTTGTTAACTCTGGGGGATTTTTGCCAAGCAGGTGATGAGTTCTCATAGTCCATATTATTTCATTATCCCCATGTGAGTGCTGAACCCTGTGCCTGTGGCTGTATCATCAGGAAGCCACATGGCCCCATTCCAAATACCTGTCTACCAGCGCCACGGAATTCCCCAAGGCCTCGCAGTCAGCGGCCATCCTCGCTTTTACAACACAACACACTCACTGGCAGTGGGCTGAGGACAACTTCGTCGAGGGGTTAAGAATGTTGGCTCTGAGGGATGCCTGGGTGGCTCAATCAGTTAGATGTCTGAGTTTGGCTCAGGTCATGATGTCACAGTTCACGGGTTCAAGTCCCGTGTCGGGTTCTGTGCTGACAGCTCAGACATGGAGCCTGATTTGGATTCTGTGTCTCCCTCTCTCTCTGCCCCTCCCCTGCTCATGTTCTGTCTATCTGTCTCTCTCTCTCAACAAATAAATAAATACCAAAAAATTTTTAAAAAGAAGCGTTGGCTTTGGAATCTAAGAAAAGCCTGAGCTCGGGTTCAAATCTCTGCTCTGCCACTTAAGGGGTGAGGTACTTAATGTCTCATCACCTTTGCTTCCTCATCTGTGACATGATGACAACCACAGTCTCTCATTCCAGGGTTTTGTTTTGTTTTGTTTTTGTTTTTCTCAGGATTACATGATATAAGCCGTGTAAAGTGCAGTGACTGGTACTTAGCAAGCACTTAATACACTGGAGGCGGGAGGGTCCCTGCTCTCTGCAAAGAAAGGGCTGCTTTGGATGTTTGCCGTGGCTTCGTGAAGGTACCAGGCCCCACGCGCAGTAGAAGTTGCCCAGCGTCTCTTTCTTAGCGAGAGGAGACACCAGGGAGCACTGGCACGAACGCCCAGCTCCCCGGACCTGTGTTCCTATAACTCTCCTCTCACCTGTGTGCAGGATGCGATCCAAGGCCCAGGCCACGCGCTCCGATCTTGTTAGCATTTACGGCGGCTGAGCTGAGTGACGACTCCCGCTTTCAGCCGGTAATTTAAATAACTATATTTGAGTTTCAGTGTGTTTGGGATAGCACAGGACCTGCCAACATACATCTGTGTTTTTCAGATGAGAATTATTCACTTGGCGGGGAATCCACCCAAGCCCATGTAACCAGAAATTATGATTACAGCATTCAAAATTGTCATTTAATTTGTTTTAGTATTCAATCTGTCCTTCTACATCCAGAAATTCTACACCCAAGCAATGAGCAAATGAGGTCAATTTATATTTATTGCAATGGCAATGGATGTGTACTACATCTGCTGTGGCCCCGCCGGGCGTGAGGACCGCCCAGGAAAAGCCTGAACACGGGGGCTTCAACCACAAACACAGATTCGAGGCCTCGCCAGGCCCCTGCGTCCCACCACACGGAAAGCCTCGCTTCTGGTGCCCAGATCCGGGCCGGCGCCCTGCTCCCAATGCCGCTCCCCGCACCCCTCCAGTAACAAGGGTGACTGTGGTGGGTTCCGGCGATGCCAAAGCCGCCCATTTGATTGAACAAGGATGTTAAGTTTTTTTCATACGTGATGTTAAACAATTAAACGAGTTGATTTCTCATTAAGTTGAGAGATTTAGAAGTTATTAGAACTCAAATCTCAAGGCTCTTAATCCCATATTGTATCAACTAAAAAACATGAGGTTTAGCACTCTCTTGGCTCCCTCCTGTATGCCTCCCTATGACACTTAAAATTGAAATTAATATGAAAACCAGTCAAATATGGTGCTGTCATAACAGAAAGAAACAGGAGGCTGACTTGAAACAGCCTGCCGATTGTCCACCATCTGATATTCCACCATCCAGGGTGTTTACATTTAAAAATTCTTTCTAATTAAAAATTTTTGTAAATGTTTATTCATTTTTGAGAGACAGAGCATGAGCAGAGGAGGGGCCGAGAGAGAGGGAAACACAGAATCCTAAACAGGCTCCAGGCTCTGAACTGTCAGCACAGAGCCTGACATGGAGCTCAAACTCATGGATCATGAGATCATGACAGGAGCTGAAGTGGGATAATTAACCAATTGAGCCATCCAAGTGCCCATAATTTTTTTTAAAGTTTGTTTATTTTTGAGAGATAAAGACAGAGTATGAGCCGGGGAGGAGCAGAGAGAGAGGAGACACAGAACCAAAGCAGGCTCTAGGCTCCGAGCTGTCAGCACAGAGCCCGATGTAGGGCTTAAACTCACAAACTGGGAGATCATGACCTGAGCCGCGGTCGGAGGCTTGACCGACCGAGCCACCCAGCAGCTTTATCCTGTTAAACTAATCATTTGTCAAGCTGTGCTCAGCCCTACTCCTAGCCAAGCCCACCAGTGCCCTCCCCCAATAAAACCATAGACATCATCTATGGTCCCTAACCTCTGGCTCATTTCAGTTCACACCTTCTTGATCACTTGTTCTGTGTGAGCATTGCATAAGGGCTGGCGGGTTTGGTTTAGGGAGAAACCACTCTTCTGCAACCACATGCCCGATGGGGAGGTAGCAAACCAAAATTTGCTGAGTGCCTACTGGAGACAGACACCTCACATGCATCAGTCACTGAGTCTTCACAATAACCCTGTGCGGACGCGCATAACTATTATACTTCTTAAGAGAGAAAACCTGCTAGGAGGAGGTCAGCAGTTTCTCCAAAGTCGCAGAGTAAAAGTAGAACAGCCACTTGCACCCATACCTGTCAGAATCGGAAGCCTAAGCACAGCCTGCCACAAGACGAAAGAATCACCATTCTCCTAGTCTCCAGGGAAGACCTTATCCTCACTTTAAACCTCTCGTCCCTCTTACTCCACCAACGTGGCCTCAGCTGCCAGCCACAGAAAATCCCGACTCCCATGAGCTTACGCAGTAAGGAAATGTGCTATCACACACGACAGAAATGAGAAGCTTCATCTTCAGGGCTCCGCCGCCACATCTCCAACTTCTCTTGGCTCTGCCATCCTCTATGCTTTGTCTGATGCCAAGATGGCGACGCCCAGATTCAGACATCACATCCAGACATGTCAACATTCAGAGATGGAAAGTGGGACATGCGTAATGGTGCTTTCCTCTTACATTTCCCCAAGCCCCAGAACAGCTTACCTCACATCACTCTGGTTAGAACTGGATGCATGCCCACCTGTAAACCAATCCCTGGCAAAGGAGGGTCTAAGCAGGATCTACTCAGTGGGGCCTGGGATGAATACAGTCAACTCCCTTCCCTGCCTTGAGAAGCCCAGGATTATGTGAAGGAGAGGTACATTCCAACTGGGAATTCACTGGGAAGAAATAAAACAGAAAGTAAATGCTGGGTCTGCTTCACTCATCCCATATCTCCAAGTTCTACCTCTTCTGTTTCTTAATATTTTCCATGTTTTTTTCTTATTCCCATTGCTCCAGTTGAAGCCCCTTTAATCTTTTCTCTAGGGTGTTCTAATAGTATCCTAGTGAGGCTCTCCATCTCTAATTCCTCTCTGGGTCCATGACACAGCAAGCTTCCTAAGGTGTACTATGATCAATTGACCTTTTTCTGCAGAACCTACAATGGCTCTCAAGAAGGCATTGAAGACCTTCTAAGATTCAGACTCGATTTCCCTTTATAGCTTTATCTCACATAGACTGTCACTCACTAATCAAAAGTATGTACAACCCAACCACTGTGAAGAGGTAAGAGGATCACTGTTTCAAAGGCACAGGTCGAGGGTGGAGGTGGCTCAAGAGGCATTATCTTTCATGTTAATTATAAGCCATGTGTTAGGACATTGGCCCAGCATGGAGAGATGAGGGTGAGCCCTATCCAGTACTAGTACTTCTAGCGCTATGCCTCTTTGTCCCACCTTTAGGGTGGGACACCCTCAGGAACAATTTCCTCCATAAAATTACAAGATGATC
Organism: Suricata suricatta; assembly: GCF_006229205.1. Taxonomy (NCBI): domain Eukaryota; kingdom Metazoa; phylum Chordata; class Mammalia; order Carnivora; family Herpestidae; genus Suricata; species Suricata suricatta. The sequence continues at coordinate 101,912,475 of NC_043710.1, read as the reverse complement.
CTGACATTCTTTCAGACCGCTGTGAGTCTGGATCCACCCAGATCCATGCTGCCCCCCATCAGAGACACCTACTGCTTTACCGATGCAAGTTCACTGGTGACTCTCCTGAGGGGCAGGACTTGGAGAGAGACATTTCAGTAGTCTTGGCCATTGTTCTTGAATTATCCCCAACATTGGCATTAAAAAAAATGATCTATTACAGAGCTAAATTAGGATATCTTGATTGGCTGAAATTCTCTTCAAATCCATTCATCTGCTGTCACAGGAATGTGTGTCCTCCATGTCTCCCTCCCCTAAACATACACACATGCACACATGCACGCACACATGCACACACAGTTGTGACCTGAAATTATGGAACAATACATTGAATATAGATACCAACCAACCTGGCAAAAAGAATCCTCAGACATTTTACTCATCTCATGATTGCTACCAATAATTCAGAGGACACACAATGCAATACCCCCAGCCCAGGTATTTAAGACTTCTGCTCCTATTCACTTTCCACAGCCCATCTTGGGTTAGCCCCACTACTGCCCTATCTCACAATCTCTACAGTACACTTCTCATGGAAAGCAGCTGAGGGATGTCAGGAGAGACAAAATGATTGAGTTTCTATATGTAACTCTTGCCACAGATTAGAATAGTTCATCCTGGGGCAGGGGGAAGAGAGGGCTATCTTCAGAGGCCTCTTCTGAGGGTGGAGATAGTAAGTCATCCCCTACCAGGGTTGAGGCACTCCAGCTTCTTAAGATGAGGGGACATCATTCAGAATCACAGTCCCTTCCCTGATGTCCAGAATCATTAGATAAAACCTACATAGCAAATTTGAGAGAAGTAGAGAGCTCCAGTACTACTATTACAATAAATAGTCTAAGGAAAAAGGCACACAGGTTTGCCAGTCCCAACAACTTCTTTCTTCTTAAAGGAACTCCTCACATGCAGAAAAAGCTGAGAGTTAATGACTGAATGAATTTTCAAAACTGATTGAAACCTAAGACATCTACCAACCCCCATAGGCTCTGCCTATCCACACGCCCATCACACCCACATACCTATAGCAGCACGTCTACTATAGGTACAAGGAGAAAAAGGTAGTCAGAGTGAAATCGCATGAAGCATGAAAGAAGCTGCTTCTCACTACCAGGGATTTAAATTCAAACATAAACTTGAAAGGTTCACACCATCTGCTCATTGCTATAGCTAATGCTTTAGTGTCTGCCAGACAAAATTCTATGGCTCTTGGGAGGTCTGGCTGGTCCATGTTTAAGTTCTGGTCTAAACGGAGTCTAGAGTTAAAGAAACAAAAAATAATTACCTATAAACTAGGAGCTTCTATCTAAATCTTCACAAGATTTGGAGTTGGAATTGAGTCATCCATGGAGTGGGACCCTCCACTGTTTGTTATGTGTGTGGGCTGAAGGGTGACAGAAACAGTATAGTGCAGACATTAAGGCTGAGGTGTGGGGGAGCCACACAGGCCTGGGTTGACTTCTGGCTTTTGCACTTAGTAGTTATGTGGCCTTGGACGAGTCATTTATCCTTAGTCCCTCCATCCATAAATTGGTCTACGTTAGCATCCCACCTAGACAAATGAGATCATGCCTGCCGGGCACTGTTCCAAACACGGAGTGAGGTCTCCATAAACAAAGCAGCTCTCAATCAATATACTGCAATTATCCATCGATTATCCCAATTATCATATAGCTTAATTACCAGATAGTTCTAAAAAATCCACTTGACTTAAAATAAGTCCAAATACACTTTAGTCAGAGCCTCCTTCTGTCTGTCATGCTCTCCTTCAAATAAATAGGTTTTCAGAATACAGTTCTTCTTACACAAGCATTTTGCTGCATTTTAAATTTTAATAGTTATAACATTAAATAATACCAAAAATCAGGCCTAAGAAGAATGGGGGGAAAGAAAGAAAGAAGAGGGAAGACTATCAAGGATTTATTTAAAATCCACTTGAAAAGGACATTTTTAATGAGTTAACAAAAATCCCCCTCGAAGAAAGTAAAAGTCCATATGGTTTGGCCAATTAGTTATACTGTGATGGCATGACCTCAGTACCTAACTTGACAATGATTTGTAGGAGGAAGGAAAATTAAAGACCATTCTGTCTCATGAATGCAGGTATAAAAATCCCAAACAAAATATTAACAAGCAGAATGCAGAAAAACATATAAAGGATAACACATCAAGATGAAAGTGGATTTCCCCCAGGAATGCAAGGTTGATTTCATAATATAAAATAATTTCAGTAATTTTCAGTTAATGTAATTCACATCGTTAACAAATGAAGAGCAAAAAATAAAATTATCCCAACAGATGCAGAAAAAGCATTTCTAATACTAACACCCAGTCGTGACTTTTTTTTAACTCTTAAAAAACTAAGCATTATCAGGGCACCTGGGTGGCTCGGTCAGTTGAGTCCAACTTCAGCTAAGGTCATGATCTCACAGTTCATGGGTTCAAGCCCCGTGTTGGGCTCTGTGCTGATAGCTCAGAACCTCAGATTCTGTGTGTGGCTCTCTCTCTGGCCCTTCTTCCCTTGCTCTCTCTCTCTCTCTCAAAAATAAATAACCATTAAAAAAATTTTTTTAAACACTGAGCATTATTAACAACAACAATAAAACCAAGCTCATGAATACAGAGAACAGATTGGTGGTTGCCAGAGGCAGAGGGTGGGGGGCAGGAGAAATGAATGAAGGAGATCAAGATTTACAAATGTCCAGCTATAAAATAAATAAGTCATGGGGATATAAAAAACAACAACAGGAATAAAAAGCTAAGCATAGTAGAAAATCTATTAAAAGAGGTTCTACCAAAAACAAACAACCAAAATTTAAGAAGCATCATACTTAATGATGAAAAGTAAAAAGCTCTGTCTTTGAGACTGGAAGAGGATGATGATGCCTGTGACTATAACATTTATTAAAAATGGTTTTAGAAATTCTAGCCAAAACAGTGAGGAAAGAAAATAAAATAACATGTATGGAAATAGAAAGAAAGAAACAAAAGTGTTATTACACACAAATTATTTGATCCAGTTCGTGGAAAATCCTAAATAAACTACAGATAAGTTATTAAAATTAATAAGAGTATTTAGCAAAGTTGCTGAATAAAAATTAGCATACTGAAAGTAATTGCATTTCATATGCCAGGAGGTAAAAGAAAATTAAATGTTGTAACCATTTGCAATGTTGTCAAACATATGAAGTATCTATGAATAAATGTAACAAAACAGCTATGGAGAAAATTATAAAAGTTGATGGAAAGATGGTTTGGTGTTCACAATTATGTTTGGGTTTCTTCCATCCTATATACTTTCCTTCTCCTGGTGTGGTCAACGTGACTTGCTTTGAGTGAAGGAAGATGAGCAGAAGCCCTAAGCATCAGTACTATTGAGCTCTCTTTCTTTCCTACCCACTCCTGAGACCAGCAATGGTGCAGACGCTGATGCTTCATCAGCTCAGGCTGTCGAGTGAGGATGAAACAGAGTGGATCTCCAGCTGGCCTACAATGGACATGTGGCAGAGACAAGAAATAAACCTCGTGTTAGGTCACTGAGATTTTGAGGTTGGCAGTAACCACAACATAACCTGGCCTATCGTGTCCATTACAGACATTACAGAATCCTCAAATAAATAGAGATGACCAAATTCAAGGACTGGATTACAAAACTCAATGATCAAAAACACATCAATTCTTCCAAATAATTTAAAGAGAACTTGATCGTCTGATTCTAACAATTCAAAAGGTCAAGAAGGCAAATCACTCAAAGATGAACAAAAGTGAGGAAATTGTCTTTCAAGATGTATTATAAAGTTACAGTGATGAGCACAGTGTTGAGTTGGTGCAGAGAAAGAAAAAGACTGAGGAGACACAGTCAAAAGCCCGGAATTAGACCCACACATAAATGTACACTCAACCTATGACAGAAGTCAAAGTAATGAGGACAGGATAGACTGTTCAACTTTTCCAAGAAAGGTGCTGAGGCAACTGTTTATCCACAGAAGAAAAAATAAAATTTGACCTCTACTTTCTATCGTCCACAAAAGTCAATTCTATGTGGGTTGAAGATATACCCATAAAAAATAAAAACTATAGACTTTTCAGAAGATAATACAGGGAAATATTTTCATGACTTCATGTTGGAAGGATTTCTTAAAATATAAAAGCAAAGAGTAAGAATAGAAAATTTAACATTAAAACGAGTGGCATCTATTCTTGAAAGAACACCATAAAGAGAATAAAAGGTAAGCCATAAACACGGAAAATATTTGCAAGACATATATAATCAACAGTCTACTAATGTTCAAGATATATAAAAAGAAACCTTTCAAATCAATCAGAAAGGGGCAAAAACCCAGTAGAAAAAATGGACAAAAGACTTGAATGGGCACTCAATAAAAGCAAAATTCAAATAGTAAATAAATTCTTGAAAAGATGCTCAATTTTGTTAGTAACCAGATGAATATATGTTAGAACAAAAATAAGGCATCGTTAGATATGTATCAGATAGAGGAAAAAAAAGTCAAAATATCAAGTGTTGCTGAGGCTACAGCACAATGGAATGGAAACTCTCATCTGGTATGGATGAGAGAGTAAATTGGTATAACTCTTTGAATTTCTGTTTGGTATCACCTGGTAAAGTTGAATGTGTGCTTATGTTGGGATCCATTACTTCTACTCCTTGCTAAATACACTAGAGAAAATGGTGTTTGTGTGCATTCAAAAATGTGTGCAAGAATATTTAAAGCACCATTGTGAGCAATGGGAACCACCCAAATGTGAAGCATAAATAGGCTGGATGGTATAGTCATACAACTGGAATACCATGCAGCAGTGAAGACAAGTCACTGTGAGTCCACAAACTGGCCCCTGTTCAAGGAGGGCAAGGAGAGCCCAAAGGAAGCAGCCAACCGCTCAAGGTCAGCAGGCAGAAGGTTTAACAGGCAAGGGACCTCACATACGAGACATGTCTTGAGCCGCTGTGAGACAAGTAGATCTCCATGCCATCCCACCAGAATCTTAAAGGTTTATGTGGAGGCCTTAACGAGATTCCGTCTTGTGTACCACACGGACGGTCCCAACGACACCTTACTCTCAAGAAAGCATCCCTGAAATGGCTCTGCTGGGGGAAGGGTGGGACATGCTCCCTTGATAACCTAACCAATTAAATCAATAAAGTGGATAAATCTCAGGAATAAAAAAATCCCAGAAGAGTTCACACAACGCAGAATAATTCCATCGATGGACACTAATGAACATGCAACATTATTTAGAGATACAAATATTCTTGGTAAGTTAGTAAAGAAAAAAAATACGGTAAGCCTAACAGTCAGGAAGACCGTACCTCTGGAAAGAGGAACTCTGGAAATGCCTGGATGGCTCAGTTGGCTAAGCATCCAATTCTCAATTTTGGCTAAGGTCATGACCTCATGGTATGTGCGTTCAAGCCGCACGTTGGGCTCTGTACTGACTGTATGGAGCCAGCTTGAGATTCTCTCCCACTCTCTTTCTGCCCCTGACCCCACTCATGCTGTCTCTCAAAATAAATAAACTTAAAACAACAACAATGAAAAAAAAGTCAAGGGAACACAGCACCATGCGTGGTGGGCTTTCAATGCACTCGGGATGTTATATTTTTTAGCCAGGGTGGCAGGCATGTGGGTATTCATTTTAAGTCACACATACTCCTTTAATTTACTCATATGTGTGTATTTCACATTTTTAAAAAGATTATTTTGAAATGATTATAGATTCAGAGGAAGTTGCAAAAATAGTATAGAGAGGTCCCTGTATTTCACAATTTTGAAAAATGCCTCTCACTCTGTCCCCTAAAATAAAAATCCAACATTAAAAAAAACTAGTGAGGAAATGAAATTTGTAGAATGTGAATTTTGCTGAGCAACAGGCATGGGGAAAAGCTGGTAAACTAGAGGGTGATTTTTTTTTAACTTGTCCTATTTTTCACCTTGGAGATGAAAGTGTCAGGGAGCCATGGCCAACATTATCCAGGTAAAAAGAAATGAAACATGACTGAAGAGATGGTAATGGGATGTGACATTTAAGTAGTTGAGAAGTGATATGATTCTAACATGACCTAAGTCCAATTTAAAAGTTCAGGAGTGCTGATTCATAGGGGCACATGTACCCCAATGTTTATAGCAGTGCTCTCAACAATAGCTGAATTATGGAAAGAGCGCAGATGTCCATCAACAGATGAATGGATAAAGAAGTTGTGGTTTATATATACAATGGAGTACTGCTTGGCAATGAGAAAAAGTGAGATCCTGCCATTTGCAGCAATGTGGATGGAACTGGAAGGTATTATGCTAAGTAAAATAAGTCAGCCAGAGAAAGACAGATATCATATGTTTTTACTCATATGTGGAACTTGAGAAAATTAACAGCAACTATGGGGGAAAGGAAGGGGAAAAATAGTGTCAAACAGAGAGGCTAGTTAAGGTTAGTTAAGTTCTCTCTTAACTACAGAGAACAAACTGAGGGTTGATGGGGGGCAGACGAGGTGGGGAAATGGGTGATGGACATTGAGGAGAGCACTTGTTCAGATGAGCACTGGGTGTTGTATGTAAGTGATGACTCACGGGAATCTACCCCCAAAACCAAGAGCACACTGTATATACACTGTATGTTAGCTAAGTTGATAATAAGCTATATATAAAAAATAAAAAAATAAAATAAATAAAAGTTCTCACTAGAAAGGCAAGAGAACTTTTATCTTGAAGCTATTCTGGAATTATTTCTTCTGAAACCAAAGATGACATTAAGCTAGATAGAAATACTCAGAGTACACCCAAGACATCCTTATGTGGTCTTGGAAACATCAGGCCCATTTGGATTTTAGACATAGAAAACTGGGTTGGTCTTGAGATAAAGCCCCCTATTCCATCCATTCTCTAGAAATTGAGGACATTTCTAAAATTAGCTGGCTCTTAAGCAAAAACTTGTACTAGATTCAAGAGTGGGAAGCACTAGAACACTCCTGGTGCAGCCTGGGAGGAAGCATTGTTGGTGTCCTCCATAAGAGATGGACTAATGATCTGTATTGAAACCCTAGAATGGCCGCTTATTAGCTGCATGACTTCAGTTAGCTTCTCTGAGCCTCTGTTGTGTCATAGGCACAATGTGAATAAGAAGACCTACCTCAAAAAAGTTGTGCCAATTTTGACTTAAAGAGCCTAGTACCTAGTGTTCAAAGTGTTAGTTGCCATTGTTAACTCTTGCTGAGAGCTTACTTTATACACCCATACGCTTGCCTATTAAGATGTATCTTCTTACTAGTAGGTCATGATCAATGGAATCCTTGTCCTTAGTGTCTCATCTGTGGGCCTTCCAAAGACTTGCGCATTCTTTGTATGTAAGAGGAGAGGTGTAAGTCTGAATTTTATGTTTGCTAATCCATTAGCATGCACTGCCTTCTAGCAATGACTAAGGCTCTGAGGGAATGAGACTCAACGCAGTCCCATTTCACTGGAGAGAAGAGAGAGTCAAGAACAGTTCAAACTCAGGCTGTCAGGGGCACCTGGGTAGCTCAGTCGGTTAAGCACTTGACTTCAGATCAGCATGATTTCATGGTTTGTGAGTTCAAGCCCTATATCCGGCCCTCTGCTGACAGCTCTTGGCTTGGAGCCTGCCTCAGGTTCTGTGTCTCCCTCTCTCCCTGCCCTATCCCAGCTTGCACTCTGTCTCTTTCTCTCTCTCAAAAATGAATAAATGTTTAAAAAATTTTTTTAATTGAGACAATAAATGTTGGTGAGGATGTGCACTGTTTGTAGAAATGTAAATTGGGATAGGGACTATGGAAAACAGTAAAGTGGTTCATCAAAAAATTAAAAATAGGGGGTGCCCCAGTTATTTGAAAGTATGACTTCGGCTCAGGTCATGATCTCATGGCTTGTGAGTTTGAGCCCCACTGGGCTGAGAGCTCAGAGCCTGAAACCTGTTTCGGATTCTGAGTCTCCCTCTCTCTCTCTCTGCTCCTCCCCTATTCATGCTCTCTCTCTCTCTCTCTCTCTCACTCTTTCACAAATAAACTACAAAAAAAAATTTTTAGTTAAAAAAATAAATATCACAGGATCCAACAATCCCACTTATGGGTAGATTTGAATGGAACAATCACTACCCCAAAGAAATGTCTGCACCTCTGTGATCATGATTTTTACAATAGTCAAAGCATAGACACCATTTAAGTATCCATCAACAGATGAATGGATAAAAAAAAATGGGAGATCTATATATCAGCCATAAAAAAGGAAGGAAATCTTGCCATTTGCAACAACATGGATGGACCTTGAAAGCATTATGCTAACTGAAATAAGTCAGACAGAAAAAGAAAAATACCATGTAATTTCACTTATACGTGAAATCTATATGAAACAAAACAAAATAAATGAAGTCATAAATATAGAGAACAGATTGGTGGTTGCCAGAGGTGGGGGATGGTGGGTGGGCAAAACGGGTGAAGGTGGTCAAAGGGTACAAACTTCTAGTTATAATAGAAAGAAGTTCTGGGATGTAATGTACAACTTGATGACTACATCATCATACTCTATTGCATATTTGGAAGTTGCTAAGAGAGTACATTCTAAAAGTTCTCATCATAAATTTAAAAAAAAACTTGTAAATATGCAAGATGGTGGATGTTAACCCGATGTACTATGGCGATCATTTTGCAATATACATATATATCAAATCATTACATATTTCTATTTTATGTCACACTGACATACATAACACATTACAGTGTTATATGTCAATTATATCTCAGTGAAACCGGGCTGGGGGTGGGGGCAAGATGTGTCCAACCCTTGAGGGTCAGTATCTAACCCGACGGTGCAGAAGAGACTGTCCTCTTGCTAACAGGGCATCTCCCTACTGCCTCCTTCCCAGCCTTTGCCCTGGGTTGGGGAGTTCTTCCCTGCTTTTACTAACTACTTTCTCAGACCTGCTTTAAGGAAGAGGTCAGGCTTGAGCAATTGGGTCACCAAAGTGCTGAAGGGTATTAAAGTGGGTGGAGCAGAGTTCAAAAGCTCCTGTATTCTGTGAATGTTCTATTTTGGGACCCTTCTTACTTTCTTGACAAGCATCCTGGCTGACTTAATGATGGAGTCTCGGGTCTGATGTGGCCTGAAGCAATGCTTGCACCTTCTGCTAGCCAAAGTCAAAAGCGCCTGGTAACTGAAAGCCCCAGACAGCAATACTTAGCCTTCCCAGTCCTATAGTGTCCTCTGCACATCTGACTCTCTGGCGTAGAGTCAGGGATGAGGCAGTGTTTGAGCACATTTCAGACTCCAGACCCTGGAAGTACTTACCATGACTGCCACTGACCCCCTTGACCTTGGCTGTGCCCACCAGACTTCTTCCAGCCCACTTTCTTTCATCTTCTAGGCCAACATTCCACCCCTCTCTGCCCTGCGCTGGTCTGCCCAGTCCCATGGACAGAAAAAGGCAAACATTTGACTCTGCTAAGTGCAAAGAAAATCCCATGGCCACAAAATGCTGCCCTCTATGATTTCACATCAAAGGCAATAGTGCACTATTATTGTTACTAACAAAAATATCTATCATTTTGAGAAATGTTCCTGTGTGTCAGAAGCTGTTCTGGCAAAATAAGAGCTTTATTCACACAGATTTTATATTTTGGGAAGGGATGCAGATAATTAAGCTTAATCCATTTTCTTTATAAAGGCAAGATAATTACATGAAAGACAATTTGACAATATCTATTCAGATTTAAAATTCCTATTCTCCTCAAACCAGAAATTCTGTTATTCTTTCTCCTCTAGACTGTTTTTTGGCACATGCACAGATAGATACAGGAGTACATGGATGTTCAACACAACACTGCTGGTAAAAGCAAAAAAAGGAAGAACTAGCTGAGTATCCATCAGTAAGGGAATGGTTTAAATAAATTATGATATAGCTAAACAATAGGATTAAGATGTCAAAAAAGTTACATAGGGCTACATGTCCAGATAAGCTAGCCAGTGGAAAAAAAAAAAAAGCAGAAATAATATGTGCAGTATAATTATATTTTGGTTAAATAAAAAACCGTATGTCTCTGTGTGTGTGTGTGAGTGTGTGTGCATGTGTGTGTGAATATTTTTATGTGAATCTTGAAATATAGATGCAAAACTTTTAATGTTGGCTATTGTTGGGCAGCAAAGAGGGCTTGAATGTTTCACTTGTACTTTTCTATTATTTTTGTATTTACAAATGTATGAACATTTGTAGTTTTCAATGAAACACGAAAAATAAAGGCAACTTCAACAAAGTATAACACAAAACTAAAATAAGATAATAGACTTAAATACAAGATAATTACAGATGATGATGAATGCTGTGGGAAAAACTTTTACAGGGGTTATGTGACATATAAAGGCCAATATATGGGCTTTTACTGATAGACTGACCGTGGTGGGTGATCATGGAGATGTGAAGAATGAAATGGAACTATCCAGGGAAGATCCACGTGGGCAGTATCCCAGACACTAATGCAGAGGCCTTCGAGGCAGAACGAGCTTTGCACGTTCCTGGAAGGGAGCAGAAGCCTCTGGAGGGCTGGAGGGGAGCCAAGAAATGAAGCGAACCCAGAAAGGCATGGGTCAGCTCGTGCTCGGCTTTGGAGGATTTCACCCTAGAACTAATGAAAAGAAAGTCTGATCTGATTTACATTTCAGGAAAGTCCACTTTGGCTGCTGCACGGAGAACAGATTACAAGGAGTAAAAATCAGGAGGCTATTCAGAAACCACGCAGGGGATTCTGGTGATTTAGATAAGAAAGGGTGATGGCAGTGGCGGTGGAGTAAAGTGGGATGATCCTCACAGTTGACAGAAAGAAAACCGAGACTCTGCAGATGTCAGGGGAACGGACAAGAACAAGCCAGAGAGTTGCACACAGAGTCAGGATTCAAACTTCTGTCTGATGCCAAAGGATGTGTGCCTTCCGCTGCATTGCTTTTGAGTGTGTGCTTTCTCATCTGTAAAATGATGGTTTGGATGAGATTATCTATGACATGTCTTCTGGTTCTAAAATATTAAAACTTTCAGCGAATTCATCAAAACATCAACCAAAAGAAAACTCCCCCTGCTTAGAGATGCGTGGTGGTCTTGGCCTGCTCAGCTCAGTTTCTGTGTTATGCAGTGAGGAAACATCCATATCGTGACACAGAACACCCATGTGGTCTTCAATTTTCAGGAACCGTCAAGACAAGGGTGAGAAAGAGTCCATGTCTAGTGGCTGCCGCAGCAGGAGAGTCTCAGGTCATCTGCAGAAGGCAGTCCAGCCAGTGAGAAACAGAAGGTGGGAAGGGACATCCAAAGGGGAACTAGATCATCAGATAATCACCAGGAATAACTAACGAGACATAGATAAAGGGAACAGTCAAATCCATCATCAGTAAAATCCTTTAAAAATTATTTTTTCGTGGGGCACCAAGTTGGCTCAGTCAGTCAGGTGTCTGACTTCGGCTCAGGTCATGATCTCACCACTCGTGGGTTCAAGCCCCGTGTCAGGATCCATGCTGACAGCTCACATCCTGGAGCCTGCTTTGTATTCTGTGTCTCTTTTTCTGTCTGCCCCTCCCCCACTCGTGCTCGCTCGCTCTCTTTCTCTCTCTCTCTCTCTCTCTCAAAAATAAACACACATTAAAAAATTGTTTTTTCATTTTTAACATACCTTTGTTATTTGATAAATATGTATTAATATAATATGTATACACATCTGTATAAAATGTGTATTACTTGTGTCATATAAAAAATGTTTAAACAAAGTAAAGAACAGCCAATTTATAGTAACAGTTGCCTTAAAGTGAAGATTTCAGTAGTGTGGCAATTTGTTCTGGATAGTCTAGGAGAGGCATGATGTCAAATATTTTGGTGGTAGAGCAGAGAGAGAAGGAAGGACACTGAGAAGACATATATACTGATGACTGGCTCAAGGGCTAGAGCCAGACTGCACTCCCAAAATCCTGGCTCTACCATTTACTGGCTGTGAGAGCTCAGGAAAATTCTGGAATCCACCCCCTCTGAGTCCTCATCCATAAAATGGGTTCAAGAATCTCATGCCACAGAGTAGCTATGAAAGCTAAATGAATTCATGTATATAATTTATGTAACTATGAATAAGGCCCAGTTTTGCAGTTTCAGAAAGCATGTCACTCGAGCACTGGGACTCACTTTTAGCTTTCCTTTTCTTTTGAGAATTTCCTGGCACATGTGAGGCACTCTGGGGGAAATGAGTAAAATGTGCTGCATGAATAGGAAAAAAAATCACTTCAAATCAATCAGTGTTTGAAGGCAGAAAAGAGTTTTCTATGTAAATCGGTCTACTCATGTCAGCAAGCATATTTATTTCAATTAAAATAAAATTTTTAATCTGCTCTAGCATCAGGATGGTTAATTCAATCTCATGTGCTCTTTGAAAGAGTTTAAGTTTTCATTTCTTTTTTTTAATGTTCCTGTAGCTCTGATAAGTTAGGCGAAAAGGACCTCTAATTAAAGTGTGCATGAATAGTGATTAAAAATGTAAGAAGATAAGAAACATGTCCTACGGCATCTCCTCCTGCTGAAATTCTTGCATGCAGCTCTTTGGTGCTCACTTTCCCCTTTGTTGTGGCAAAAGCACTATAGGTAAAGGGCCACCAGCAGAATGCCCTTGTCCTAAGTCAAAGGCAGAGTTTTGCAGAGTCATTGAGTTACCCAAAATCCTTTTTTTTCACCAGAGGTTAAACATGGATAAATCATTATCGAGATTTATGAAGGCAGTTTCTTGGAGTTTTCTTGCTTCCAGGCTCCTCCAGAGCTCTCCAGATCCTTCTACGGTGAGGTTGGGCCTTGGCATGCAATTCACGTGCTATGGGAGTCTAGAGGGTGGTCTTTCCTTGCTATCAAAGATCCCTTTCAGTAAAAAGAAAACCTGCAGTTGAGGAACGCCAGGTCTCCTGAGATAAGGTCCTACATCAGCTGGCAAAATGCATAACTAAAAACACAGAATAATCAGCTCTTTCAACGATCAGATGGGAATTCTTTCCAATCACACCACTTCCAGGGAAGTGACGTCCCACGAGTTTTACTATGCAGGATCACATATAGTTCAAAGACAGTAAAGAATGTATGGGATCCTGTGAGTGCCACCAAGTCAAAGGTCAGGAAGTGCGAGCCACCCTGGTTCATTCCCACGCTTCGAGACAGAAATGATTAGTTTAAGGGAAAGCCCTTCTTAGAGAAGAAAAGGACCTTCAGAAAGTCAGAACGAAAAGGCAAGTCAGGACTCTTACTATCTGCTTCTATGACTCTCAATAGCTTCTTCATGGTCTTCCCGTTTTTTCTCCCTAAACTCTACTTCTTATTCTTAAGGGTCTTTGGAAACCCTTTCCTTCTTTCCACTAGCAAGGAAAAGCTACACTGAAAGATCAGTTGGCTTGCTCTTCCTCTTCCAGAAAAGCCAGAGAGAACATGAAAACAACCAGATCTCTGCTGAGGTTCAGTCTTCCATCCAGGCTCCTCTGGATGTTAAGGAGCTGGGCTTTGGCTCCCATATTCAGCACCTCTCAAAAGCAAATGATGACATAACACCTAACAGTCTGGGCTCTGGAGAGGACACACATGGATTTGACCCCACCACTTGGGAGCTATGTGATTTTGTGCCCAAGAACTGAGCTCCAGTTTCTTCATCTACAAAAGGAGGAAGTAATAGCATTTCTTTGTAGAGCAGTTGTGGCAAGTAAGATAATGCACTTAAGAGAACCACACTTAGCAACGTTAGCTAGTTTTCTTATTCTCTAGGTCCTAACAATCTTAAGATCAAATTGCACTCCCTCAGGTTCACTCTGCTCCAACCACAGCAGCCCTCTCTCTGTCCTCCAATAAGGCGGCCATTCCTGCCTCAGACGTCTTGCTTTGACACCCTTCTGAAAGGAGGATAGAGGCATCAGAGTGCAATGTACACGAGTGTGCACAGATTTGTGTCACACAGAGGCCCTGGTTACCTGGAAATGACCAAGTGGTAATTTTTTTTCTTTTTTCTTTATGTTGGTGCAGCCGGTGAGTCTTGCAGGAATGGGGAAACCGTAGATCTGGCCCTTGATCTGTCACTGACTTCCGCAGGCTCATTCTCCTCCTGCCCAGGTCTTCATATGGCTGGATCCTTCTCAACATTCTGCTTCAAGTGCAGTGTCATCCCCACAGAGAGGCTTTCCCTGGCCTCCCCAGCCTAATCATTCTCTATACTATTTCCCCATCCTTAGAGCAGCTGCCCACTCTCTGGAGTTACCTGCTTATCTCCACACTTGTTTGTTGTCTGTCCCTCCCTGTGATAATGTAAGCTCCGTGAGGACACTGCCCTTGTCTATCTTGCACATGCTGCTTCCTCAATGTCTGGCACAGAGTGCACACCCAGTAAATCCTTCTTGACTAAAGAAATGAGTCAAGAATTCTTCTGTATTCCATGACTTCCATGCATTCTTCAAGGCCATGGCCATGGCATGTCTGAGGGGGTCCTCCACATGTGCAATGACAACCTAACTTCCCTGTCCCCACGCCTCTTGTGCCAAGATCTTAGAGGGTCTTTTCCTGTCCTGTTTCAGTGCATGTGCAAAGAGTCAACAAGCCAAGTATGTGTCCTGTTCCCATGTCACAAGATCTGCTATTTACCATGTGGAAAGGGACTTTGAAATTACGCATGAGGGATGTCCCTGCACTTCAGATGATCTCTTGGGGAACTGTGTAAAGATGCTGATTGGTTCTGGGGCACCTGGGTGACTCAGTCAGTTAAACGGCCGACTTCACCCCAGGTCATGATCTCACAGCTGGTGAGCTCGAGCCCTGTGTCAGGCTCTGTGCTGACAGCTCAGAGCCTGGAGCCTGCTTCAGATTCTATCTCCCTCCCTTTGTACCCATCCCCCACTCAGATCTCTCTCTCTCTCTCTCTCTCTCTCTCTCTCTCTCTCTCTCTCTCTCAAAAATGAATAAACATTAAAAAGAGTTTAAAAGAAAAAGAGGCCAAGTGGTTCAGAGCAAGGAGAAAAACGTCCTTTGGCTAGCAGTGCTGTGCATGTTACAACTCCCTCCAGCCTCAGGAAGAAGGCAGACACAGAAGGTCTGAAAAGACAAATGCCCATGTGAGTTGTCCGTGGACTTCCTGCACAGACCTTGGGAAAGTACATAAATGGAAATTAACTGAGAAAACCTAAGAAATGCTGAGGGAATGGTCCCAAATTTGATGGCAAAATTAACAAACGGCTTTGGTGTGGGGTTTACTTTGCATTGTTGCTGTATAGTGAGAATCTCCTCATGAATGGCAAGTTTCTCAGGATTTTGACATCTGTTGATATCAGGTATGTTTTGTTCATTGTTCTTCTTTCACAATGTGTACCTCATTGCATTGCAGCAAAAAAAAATTAGCTGCTTAATTTTGGAGGGAAAATTGTGCCCACCACATATTTGTATAAGCAATAATTTAAAGGCTAAACACTCTATCTGAAAAGGAGACAGTATATGGAAGGGGAAAAAAGTAAGATTGGGTTCTGATGCCAGGCTACAGGATGAGAAAAAGTGGCACTTCAGAGTGAGTCCCTGTCTGTCCCAAAGCCACATTGTTTGTTCAGTACATTCCCCCCACCCACCCCCAGCACCTATTATAACTCAGGTCTTGTTCTAGACACTGGGAACACCAGGATGGAGGAGGAAGTAGCAGATGCAGCCATCCTGGAGCTGACAGCCTGATCGGGGAGACAGATGAGTCAACAAGTACAGTGTCATGTGACCAGTGTCCCTAAGGGATATGGAAACACAGCAAGGAGGGCAGTGAACCAATCTATCAGGGACAAGTCACAGAAGAGGTGTTGGAGAAATGATAATCTGTCATCTGGGGAAGGCCGCAAACTTGTGAACCTGTTTTTCTTGCCAAACGAATCAGGCAACATGAGAACCTTGAATTATTAGAGAGGATGTGAGCCAACGTCACTCCTCCCCATCTTTACCCGCGTCCTTCTTCTTTCCCCAGGCTCCAGACATCCCGCCCCCCCACTAGCCCCTCCTCCCCTCTGCTCTCAACTGAGATGTCACTTTCTGGAAGGAAGCCCTCCCCGACACACACATGACAAAGTGCTCTGCCTCCTCAAGCATGTTTCCGTGACATCCATTCCATTTGTCTCTCCATCAGACTAACATCTACATGCTCAGTATATGCCGGGCCGTGTTCTGAGTGTTTTATGTGTGTTAACTCATCCATCGTCTTCACCAACTTACATGAAGTATTAAGACTATATCCATTTCACAGACGAGGCAACTGAGGTCTGAAGAGTTTAAGTTATTTACCTTTGAAAAGTGAGAGAGCCCTAGATGCAAGACCAGCAATGTAGCTTCGGGGTCTGCTTTTTGATTTTCCACTCTGTACCTCCTCTTAAGGTAAGCAACTCTCCATCCAATATCCTGTTCTGTCTTTCTCCTGCTCCAGACTACAAGCTTCTCAAATGCCTTACAGTTATATTCCCAACGTGTAGCCCAGGGCCTGCTGCATAGTAGGCATTCAACGATGCCTCTATGATCCAATGATTCATTACTGCATCTTTAAGAATACCCCACCGCCTACACTATTCACAAAGGAGCCACCACCTCTGCCAATACTGTAACAGGTGCTTTGTAAGCCAAGTGTGGGTCCTCTAATAAACGGGTCCTCAGGTTTCTTAAGACTCAGGACCTAACTCAACTGAAGGGCACACAGACCTCTGGAACACAAAATCCAGAGAAATATCTGGACCTTTTCACCGCAGGTGCCTCCGTGTGAAATCCTGCCTAGGATCACTGAGCTCCAGGTTTCTTTTTCATTAACTCTCCTTTGCTTGAGGTAGTTCTATATCTCAATGTTACTCACCCACCTCCGCCCTGGAACAGGGTTTTGTTTTGCCGCCCGCACGACAGCTTCCAAGAGGAAGGGTACGGTGCCGCATGGCATCCCCCCGACTTCTCTCTATGACATGTCATGCATCATTTTGCTTAGCCACCTTCTCTTTGCTGCTTGATCTATTCATGCCTGGCCTCACCGGCAGTTCAGATGATATATCCCCATCTGGATCTAGGCATGCTCAGTGTCTCTGGGGAACCTTTGGGGAATCCGGCTGCATAGATGAGATGTCTCCTGATTTTTTATTTTTCTGATATGTCAGAGGCGATCACACTTCAAAGGTACACAGAAAATCAGGGTCAGAACATATGGCAAAGGTAACAACAGCAATAGTCAAGGAACCTTTTAGTGCTACACAAAGCCTTTTTTTTGTCTGGGGGGTTTGAGAGAGATTTTGCACTTAAAAAACAAACCCCAGCTAAGACTCATTGACCATTACTTAGAATTCAAAGAAGATAGACGTAAAAAAGCAAAATGGAAAGAGTTTTTAAAGGAACTATTGTGAAATAACAATCTGTAGGCATCTATGATCTGGCCTGGAAAGTAAATGATGCCACTTAGTAGGCAGTTCTGATTAACTGTATGTCCTGAATTGAATGATAATATAGATTATTAATTCTCAAAAAATTAAAATGAATTCCATTATTTTAGTCCCCAAACCAGTCATCTTTTATTGCTTAATATTTAGAAGTCAATTAGTTAATGTTTTTAATCCACTTTAATACAACAGATACTCCAGCAAATTAAAAAAAAAAAAGTGCATCATTTCTCGCTGGCTGAAGCTTGAAAGACCGGCTAGGACAGTGCCTAGATCTGGTCCTGTCGGCTCTGACTTTGCGCATACTACTACACAGCTAGCCCCCAATAGAAATGAGTCCCAGATGCCCTATTCTCAACCCGCTTCAAGCCCCAATCCCTTCCAGCCCTTCACGTAGCCCCTTAGCCCTTGCCCCGCTCTCTGCTTTCACACATAATGCTGGGAATGGCTTTCCTGACTAAATCTTCCATTCTTCTTTTCAGCAGACTTTCACATGAGATTCCATTAGATCTACTTCTGGGTGGCCACCGTCATTAAAACCAGTCATGGTCACAGTGATCTCACTTGATCCAGCCCCCTACAAGAGGAAATCAAACTTATTGGACCCACTCCTGATCCACCTTTGAAGTTGTCATCTTCACAACACTGGTGTCTTGGTTATGAATTCAGAAGACCAGGAATTTTAAAGAGAAGATAAGGAAGAAAGAAGAAAGGCTTCTGTTCATGGATCAGTCAATACTGAGAAGTCTTAGTAGAAGAGGTCTGGACAGATGCAGATTTGTTACAGAGCATTGTTATTCAATCAAAGGGACATTTGAGGCTCTCTAAATAAAGGTAAATTATTGCAGGGGAAAATGGATTACATCCCATCAGGCATCATCGTTGGCTTGTGAGAGGGAGCCTGAGGAGGTGTAAATGACAGACAGTGTCTTAGCTCTCCCTTGGAAGTAAGAAATACGCCCAGAAACTGCAGTGGTTCCAAACCACAAGACACCTTCCTTGAGACGTTCAATGGAATGTGCTCGGGACTTTTTTTTTTTATTCACACAAATGAAAAACTGTCAAGTGGCTGGCTCCAGCTCTTACTAGGCACTATGTCAGCACTTCCTGTCCTTGAACAGAGTGGCCCTGAGTGTTTGGGGGGAGGGGGAGGGCATTCTTCTCCAGACATCTAAAGGACGGCTGCCTTTAGGACCCTCAGCTCAGGTGTTCCTCAAAGGTTTCAGCTCTTCTTACATGGCCATTTAGTTCCCAAGCCTGCTTACTTTACAGTGAAATATGTCCCAATAAGAAGCTTGTGAAGCCACCTTTCCCAAATGACAGCAGTAGGGTCTGGCATCCTCACTGTGCCCCATGTCCCCTGCGCTGTTTTGAGAGGCTTCTGCCCTGAGAGACAGGGTGGCTTCTCTTTCCTGTTTGCCCAAGGGACTGAAGGAAGCAGCTGTTATGCTCTTGAGTTTCAGGAGTCCTTGAGAAGGTCACAAAATGGCATTCTTCATGGTCTAAATTGTTCCACACACCGCACCTCCCTGAGGACAATGGCTTTCTGTGGATTTTCTCTGGGGGGTTTGTAGACATGATTTACTCTGTGTATTATCATATACTTGATGGTTCAGAATGACAGAAATGTATTGCCTCACAGTTGGGAAGTCCGGAAGTATAAAATTAAGGGGCTGGGGGTTGTTGCACACTCTCTAAGGCTCTAGAGTGAATCTGTCCTGGCCTTTTCTAGCTTTTGGTGGCTGTTGACACCCTTTAACCTCCAATCTTTAGCCTATGTGCTTCCTCCTCTGTATGTGTCTGTTCTCCTCTCCTGTCTGTTATAGGGACACTCATCAGTGGACTCAGGTCTCACCCAGGTAATGTACCATGATCTCATCTCAAGATCCTAAACATAATTCTATCTGAAAATATCCTTTTTCCAACTAAGGTAACAGGCACAGGGTCTGGGTATCAGGACGTGGACATAGCTCTTGCGGGGAGCCACCTTTCAACTCGCTACATCTCACATTCTGATGACAATTCTCCACACACAACTGATACTCACCATTTTGTGTTCACCACAGATGTCATATGGCCATTTTGAACCCAGGGCAGAGCTGGTACCAGGTTGCCACAGTTGGCTCTGAATACTCACAGAGGAAGGTGTGTGTGGTCTTTGTGGATAAGAGCAGCTAGAGGTGCTGGTGGCTAGAGATGCTGGGACAGCTTAGCTGAGAGGGGTCTGTGAGCAGCAAGAGTCTCCCTAATGGATCCAGCTGGGTTCAAAGTTCAGATGAAGGATAAGACTTCTCCACGGCCACGTTTAGTTTCACCCCAGGCTCAATTCAACTTCAGAAGCCTCTTCCTTTCTATCACTTCCTCCACTATCGAAGTTCAAAACAGATCTCTGCAGTACTTTTTTTCTTGGTAATCATGAGAACAAAGAGATTAAAAATCAGTAGGGCCACAGAACATTTGAACAAAATAGATTTGAGACAGCAAACTCCCCCATTCGGGGCTCTGCTGACTCTGTGTGACACAAGCTGGTCTTCAATTACTCCGAATCCTTACTAAGTGGATGCTCTGGTTCCTACATGTCTGGAGAGCTGATTCTGAGAATCATTTGAGAAATGATCTTTTCTATCCATTCATCCAACAGATCTATATGAAATGGCTCCTTTATTAAGCTCTATACATCATGGAGGATTAAAAGATGAATTATAATAGCACCGAAATCCTGTACAAAATGTACAAATGTACAAAATGCTTTCCCACATACAATCTCATGTGATCCTCAAAACAAACACGCAAGATTACTTGTGTAGTTGCCATTTCACCAAATATGAAATGGGAGCAAAGAGAGGGGAAGGGGGTGTCCAGTACTCTACAGGGAGTAAAAGGCAGGGCTGGACCAAGACTCAAAACACCTTGCTCCCAGCCCTTCCCTGTGCCATGCAAACAATGCCTTCAAGATGAGTATCAGGTAAGGGAGTTCATCTGTCAGGGTCCCACGAGGACACACAACTCACTCTAGATGGTGCATATGAAAAGGTTTTGATGAAAAGGCTACATACAGAGGTGTGAGGGTGTGACAGGAATTAGCAAGGGCTGTTGAGGCATACAAACAGCAGCAACAAATGGTAAGCCATTCCTAGTTCTACGGCTGAAGGAACAGGGGAGGAGGGAGTGTAACTGGAGCTGATGACAGGTGGAAGAGGAAAAGGGCCACTTGGCAGAAGCTGCGATGTTGGAGGGAGGCAGCTACTCGCGGAGCTGCAGAGCTAAGGCAGGGGTAGAGAAGGAAGGGCACTCCTCCCCACCCTGATCTTCCTAATGGTCCCTCCCACAAACTGCAGTCAGGTGGAAGCTGGCCGACAAGGCAGCCAACTGACAAAGTGTTTAAGGATCAGTATCCCAGAGCAGGGAACAAGGTAGAGAAAGGCACAGAGTGCATCTGGGTGAAGGCCAGGGTGGTGCAAAAAGACGACCACCCCCGAAAGATAGAACATGTACATAAATAATAGAATCCAGATGGAGGAGAGAATTTCCAACTTACAGGTGAGTAGGTGGGTTAGTGTGAGCCTGGGAATCAGGGAAGCCGTCATCAAGAAGTGCTGTGGGTGGGTCTTGAGGAAAAGGAGAAAGCTAGAGATACAGAGATAGGAAAGGTGGTATTCTCCGGCAGCACGACAATACAACAAAGGCATGCGCACACAAAATGTCTAGGGCTGGGAGGGCCTGTGTGAGGGAATAAAACTCGGTCTTCTGCTTGGAATGTGACTACAGGAAGGGAGAATAAGGCCGGAAGGTAGGTTGAGCCCTGGAAGTGAGGAGCCTAAAATGCTCCGTGAAGGAATTTGGCTTTTCTTCCCGAAGCAATGGGGAACGGCTGTTCTATCAGGGGAAGTATTTAGAGAGGTTAACCCTCTAAAGCAGAGAGCGCAGACCATAGAGAGGAAGGAGAATGTTGTTTTGTGGAAGAAGTGGCAGCAAAAAGGCTTTGTCTTTTGCTTGAACTGAAACAAGTCACCCCAGCAAGATCTTTACAAGATCCTTTCTCCCATTTGTCTTTGTTCTTTAATCTTTAAAAATCAAGTTCAGGTTCAGTTAAATATTCAGTCAACTGGCCAGTTAGTTTAGTCTACTGGTGCCAAAATTTAAGGGACATCATTAAAAAAAGTAAATTCCATGAGAAACCTAGACAGAAATAGATTTCATGATACCACAGCCCAAACTCCTGAGCACCGCCCGGCACTACTGACATGGTGTGGCGGGAGGGTGCAGGGATCAGCTTCTCTTCTCCTGAAGTAAGATGCTTTTCTTCGGCTGTTGTTTTCCTCTTATTAGCTAGCTACTGTTTAGCTATTGGCCTAATATTTTTGGTAGCCACTTATCTCCTTAAGGAATCAAAAGAATCAACCTTCTATTCCGAGGTTGTTTGTTTTGCTTTTCCTAATAGAAGTCTGGAATGTGTAACTTAAAAAAATTTTTTTTAATGTTTATTTACTTTTGAGACAGAGAAAGACACAGTGCGGGTGGGGGAGGGGCAGAAAGAGAGGATGACACAGAATCCGAAGCAGGCTCCGGGCTCTGAGCTGTCAGCACAGAGCCCGATGCGGGGCTCAAACCCAAGGACCAAGAGATCATGACCTCAGCTGAAGCCGGACACTTAACCAACAGAGGCACACAGCCATCCCAAGGAATGTGTAACTTTTATATAGCCATGTGGTCCAGATTCCAGGAAGCAGGGCTCTTCCAGATACTTCTACGAAAGTCCAAACCTCTTCCAGTCTGGTTCCAGTTGCTGCCAGTGCTAGCAGAACTCCCAACGAAGGGAAATGGTAAAGAGAGGAGAGAGGTTGCAATGTGCCAAGTCCTAGGATGTTGTCAGACAGGCACTCGTGAGTGAAGAATTCTTGCAGACTCACAGATTGCCACAGAAATGTCTGTGCTCACAGAGCAGTTTGCGACTTCATTAAAAACTCGTTGGTTTTCTGATCCCCAGACTTCTGGAAGGAAGCATTATATTGGGAAGATATCTATGTGGATTTGGGACCATATAAGACACTGACTGAATTGTTTTCCCCTTATCTCATTTAGGGCATTGTGCAGAGAAGAACACGGAGTCTGCACATGATCCTGATGTAAGCACCTACTAGCTGTGCAATCTAAGACCAACCACTTAGTCTTTTTCAGCCTCAGATTCCTCATCTGCAAGATGAGCAGGATGATGTTCACGCCACAGTAGTAAGATCAAATGATAAAGTCTGTTGTCCTGCTATTTAAAAAAACTGCAGTGACTTGTATAGGTGGTAGTTTGTTATAATTGCTAGAATTTCTTGGGAATGTATCTCTTTTCATTTATCTTGTTAGAAAGGGTAGTAATGGGGTTTAGGAGTCTACTGGCTATCTGTCTGTACCTTGTATGTTGATCTTAGATATGTAGAAAAGGATGTCATTCATTCTTCAAAAATTGTCTGGTTCCCTGGTGACGTGCTGTGGGATGCATGGTGATGAGTAAACACAGTGTCTGTACTTCTTGGGCTTATGATGGAGTGAATAAATGGGTGGATGGATGGATGGATGGATGGATAGATGTGGAGATCAAGAGAGACAAACTGTCGATGTGCGTGTGGAAGCAGAGGCAGGTGTAGCTGTAGATAAAGCTGTAGACGTAGATACTGGACACCCTCTCCTACACTAATTTTGCTAACGAATGGTCTTTGCAAATAAAGCTCTGCTCTCTGCTGCTTTGATGACAACGGACATGGCTGTGAGATGGGAAAATGAGAGGTTCACCCTGAAAAATAGGTTTATCAACAGCCATGCCTGACTACGTACTCATGCTGTGTAATTTCCCTCATAGACATTTGGCCTAAGAGTTCTTCAAACTTTTCTGCAGGCAGATGAAAGGTAGTTCCCTAACTGTGTATACAGGAATCTGTCTCACTTTTGTCCTGGTTTGTGAGTGCAGTATCACAGAATCTTGGATGTAAAAAGGAAAACCATTTAAAAGACTAGAGAACAAAATCTAACATTTTTAGCTTATGAGTTTTTGCTGGGTACGTTAAAAACATGAAAACAAGGTGGTCTCCCATGTGCTCTGCTTTCCCTCGCTTTGAAGAGAACAGTCACCACAGTCATGGCAGGGAGTTTGTGTTCAGTAGTTCAGAGGCCCCCAGGCGGACTCCAAATTGTTAACAAAAGGTGTGCAGTCTCATTTGCACAGACTGGATTCATCACAAATTTACCAAGTCAAGAATTCCAGATAAAGTATTTCAGCTTTCACCTGAGATCATGAAAACTGTGGTGGGGATTCACAGCACCCTGATTAACCACATAGTTATCAGAATAAAGAGTACAAAAAGATGTCCAATTTTGGAAAAAGATACAATAAAGATGTTTGGATTAGAAAAAGCACATACTCCTCAGGTTCACAAAAATATCCCTTTGGTGAATGCAAAACTGAAAGTTGTTAAACATTTGATAAGAACCAAGCCCCTGAAGTTGACACAAGGACTTCCAGCAGAGGAGGACATGTCTGACATGGGCCTCAAGAGCTCTGGGGAATTACTGGAGAGGTGGCATCTAAGTAAACCCTGTAGATCAGGAAACAGTTAAGTCAATGCCAGAGCAGTTTCATATTTGAAAATGTAAATCATTTTTTTAAATTAAAAATATTTTTAAATATTTATTTATTTTTGATAGACAGAGAGAACACAAGTGGGGGAGGAGAACAGAGAGAGGGAGACACAGAACCTGTAGCAGGCTCCAGGCTCTGAGCTGTTGGCACAGAGCCTGATGCAGGGCTCAAACTCACAGACCATGAGATCATGACCTGAGCCAATCTGATCAGACGCCCAACCAACTGAGCTACCCATACGTCCCTAAAAATGTAAATCATTTTTATTTAAAGATAGAAAGTGTTCCCATTAAAATATATTTTAAATACTAGTCATTTTCACTGGATAAAAAAAATAACAACAATAACAAAAATGATTAATTCTTACTTTTTAGGTAGTGGAGTCATTTGCCACTACATATCTCAAGGCATCCTTTGGAAACACAGAACTGGCTTTATAGACCCTTAAAAATGATCCATTTCTTTAAGAAACTGTATTTACATTAAAAGAAACAAACTCCAATAGAATAAAGACTGGTTGAGATACCAAGGATAAAATAATCTGGATTTGTAAAAACATCTTAAGGTATCTTTATGGCAAAGATAGACAAGAAAGAAAGGAAGGAAGGAAGGAAGGAAGGAAGGAAGGAAGGAAGGAAGGAAGGAAGGAAGGAAGGAAGACAAAGTCAGACAAAATAAGATTTAAATTTCTGCCCTTCAGCAAGACCCAGCACTTTGATTAACTCCACCCGGAGAAGAGAAGGCTTATGAGGATTCTGATTTATCCCAATGAGACACTGTGTACAAGATGTGATTTTAGGATCTGGAGATAAAGTTTCAGTGAATTGGCTCCCACTTGTGCTAACTAGCTTGCCAAATGGTGAAGAAAAAAAATCCACAACATTTACCTTTGACTTGAAGATCTTTGGGATGTTTTCTCTGAATGAAATACTATCTCATCTAGGCATTCTGGATAGTACAAAATAAAATCAACCATTTAAGGAAGTAAGTGGAGGAAAATATCATGAAGAGAAATATATGATAAAGGTGGAAGAAAGGTGAGTGAGTGGAAAAAGTGTGCACCTGAGTGAACACAAAACAAAGCCACTTGTAAGCACTTTGTCATGCCTCTCCACTTCCCACCCCAACCCCAAAGACAGATCAGGGGTTGTCTTCTTGGTGAAGAGCACTGAAATAATCACACAAAATATTATCACTGAGGAGAAATTTAGAGATCTGGTCAAAGGTTTGTAACCTTTTTTTTTAAGTGATGGATACTTTTCTTCAAATAAAATCTTACATGGAAGTCCCACAAGTACATGAAACTGATCTAAATAGAGCTTCTCTGGTTGAAGCAGGGACTCAGAGCTCCCACTAAGGTCATCCTCACCTCCGCAGACAGCAGGACACCATGACATCATTTGAAAACCACACACCTCATTTTATTCATGTGATAGCATGACAGAGCCTGGGGGGGGGTGCAAGGGGGTGACATGATGTGCCCAGGATCACATAGTAAACCTGCAGCAAAAATAGGACCACTGCGCTTGGGCCCAGGGTCATTTCAGAAGTGACCACGAAACCGTGGTTGTGACAACTTCAGCCCCAGATGCTGTGTTTGCCTCCTGGTCCAAAACTGCAGCCAGGGCTGGGAAGACAGAGACAGTGGAATCGCCACAGGACTCCTATGGTGTCCGGTGGTGCGCGGTCCATGGGAGAAGCCTGCCTGCAGACAGCGGGGGTTGGGTTCGCCTGCAGTTTCACACAGGGCAAGACTGGGTGCCTGAAAAACGGGGGACAGTGTGTACCCTCTTCCTACTACCTGCCTGCAATTTTCCACCCCCACAACCTGGAGGACAACATGCTGTGCCCCAAATGTGTATGAAGGAATAAGGTGTTAATGAAAAGCCTCCAATGAGATAAGAACACCAGAAGAAGGGGTGCGACTATGAGTATAATTGATGGTAGAAAGGGAACTACCATCAACTCGGTGGTCCCACTGACAGCCGGTCTGGAAGCTGCTCAACGTGCCACACTTCGTCCTGACAGGACACACAGCCTGGTGGGTTGCAGACGTTACCCTCAGACCCCAAACACGGCCGGCTTTCCCTTTGGTGTAAAATACTTAACAGTTTGAAGTCAAGAGACTTGAGAAAGTTAGCAGCCTCTAGCGGCGTCAGAGTCCTGGGAGTAGGAATCCAGCACTGGAAGTGCACCTGCTCTCCACCCCTCTCCGCCTCCCCTCCACGGGTCCAGCTCAGGGTCCCACTTTAAAAGAACTGTTAAGGTCACTTCTATTTCAGAAGGGTAAGTAAACTTTTGGGAGAAAAAAAAAATTAAGACCACTGCTCCATTGTCCCAGTTCTTCTTTGTGATTTCTTCCCACTGCATCAATCTGATCAGGATTATGGGGCGTAAGTTTTCTTGTGGAAATATTTCATATGGCCACATAAGTTTTAAGCAAGCATTTGAGTATCTGAGTCATAGATTTTTTTAACTGTATCCTTCCTCTGAAGGCTCATTCAAGGTCTCTCCACAGGCTCTTTTTGGATATGCAAAATTACCAGCAGCCATTTTTATCAAACTTGCTGACATGTGTGCCTCCTACATCGTGACAGCATAGGAGTGGGAACCGATCTTTTGACATGGGGCATATTCCATTCTTTTTTCCGCCAGGAAAAGGCACCAAAAACTGAGGAATAATCTCTGAACCTTAGTCTTATCCCCATCAAAACGGAAAGAAGGAAAGCAGTAACGTGAACTGCTTCAACTTTCATTCTTTTCCATGTTCCAAAACTGTCTTCCAGTTGAGCTGTGGGCTCGTACTGAAGTAACCGGCAAGCAGGTGAGCAGCTGGAGATATTCATATTAAAGGGCCTCCGTCATTGGCTAACTAGACAATCAGACGCAGGGTCATCAATAATTTAAAATTGCTTTGAAGAAATATTTCGTGGTCATCTGCTTTAGACTCTTATTTTCTGCAAGCAACTGAAGAAAGATTAGAGAGGGCAGAGGTGATATGATTATCATATAGCATGTGATGCCCTCCCCCATTTTCAACCATCTGAGTGACAAGAGTGAAGCGTCCACTCAGTGCAATGAGAGAGGGTCCCAATGTGAGTGAAACATGGGGTCGCAATGCACAATTCCAGGTGATGGCTTTGTCAGGATATCCATCTTGTCTTTCATCGTGACCTAAACATTGGGACCAGGATAAAGCATGACAAGAGGCATGTAACAATGAGGGTTCTCCATAGAAATTAAACCAATAGGAGATATTTATTTACAGTCAAACCTTGGATTGTGAGTAACTTGTTCTGCAAGTGTTCTACAAGATGAGCAAACATTGCTAATAAACCTTAACTTGATAAATAAGCAATGTCTTGCAACATGAGTAGTACGTGACACCAAATGTCACATGATCACAACTGAGCCAAGGGTTCTTGAAATTCACTTTGATATACATTGCTTTGGATTACAAGCATGTTTCTGGAATGATTTATGCTTACAGACCAAGGTTTTACTTATTTATTTTAAGAAATTGGTTCACATGATTATAGATTCTGAGAATTCCCAAGATCTTCAGTCCAAAGGCCTGAGAACAGGGAGAGCTGATGGTGTAAGTCCCGGCCTGAGTCAGTCCACAGTCAGGAGATGACTGGTGTCCCAGCCTGAAGACCATCAAGCGGAGAAGGCGAATTCTCTCTTACGCAGCCTTTCTGTCCTACTGGTGCCTTTGGTGGGCCTCCACCCACAGAGAGGCCAACAATCTGCTTTAGTCAGTCTACTGCTTCAAATGTTAATCTCACCCAGAAACACTCTTGCAGATACACTCCAGAGTAATGTTTAACCAGGCGTCTAGGCACCCCCTGGCCAAGTCCAGTTGGCACATACAATTAACCATCACAAGGCCTGAGGAAGGAAGAAGGTCCTCAGCAGGTGTGCCCCTGAAAGCCTGTCACTTCAGACACAGACTGGGGTCTGTCTCAGCAGGTGTCCAGAGCCCATTCCAGAACCCAACATGTCTGTGGATGAGGCCACTCTGACAAGCCCTAGACTTGACTTTAACATTCCTCTTGAATGAAGCCATTGTCCCTATGGGAAGAAATACAGAAAGGATAAAAAAAAGTGTTCTGGAACATTCTTAGGATCTTTGGTTAGTAAATGGGGGGGGGAGGGGATATGGAGAGGCAAATTTGGAAACATTTATGTCTCAGGATGGTTTGGCAGGAAAAACAACAGGCTGTTAACAGCCTACTGACTTGGCTTCAGTGGCCTACCAAGAGGACACCAGTTTCAGGGATTCATCTGCAAATCAGGTCCCAGGGCGCGGAGAAGATCCACAGGCTGACTTTTCTTTAGAACACATTGATTATTTGATGTTACTGGGGATTCTAACCGTGTTTCCTAAGAAGCCGCTTCTGAATCAAAGTGCCTAAAGGAATCTATCTCCCTGCAAGATCTAGCAGGCAGTGGACAGCAGGGGTACTTCAATGATCATTTTTTTAAAGGATTTTTGCCATCCTGGTTTGTCTGAATTGGCTTCTTAGGCACAGGATTTGGATCCACAATTCATTCACTTTCCTGATTTGCTTCAAGCGTTCATAGTTTTCCATTGACCTAGAATTTCTCCAGCTCCGTATAGACCTCAGCCCAACAGAGAAGCAGCAGTGGGCCTGAACGACCGCTGAACTGATGCTTGCACAACACGGACTTGAACTGTGCAGGTCTGCTGACATGTGGGTTTGTACTTCTATTTTTTTTTTTATAAACGCAGTACAGTAATGTGAATGAATGTATTTTCTCTTCCTTACAATTTTCTTGATAACATCTTCTTTTCTCCAGCTGACTTTATTGTAAGAATACAGTATGTATACATTATATGTATACATATAATATATGAAATACGTGTTAATCAACTGATTATGTTGTCGGTAAGTCTTCTAGTCCATAGTAGGCTATTAGTTATGTCTTGGGGGGAACTGAAAGTTATGTGCAGACTTGACTGCATGGGGTGGACGGTGGGATCCCTAAGCCCCAAGTTGTTCAGGGGCCCACTCTACTATCCCTTTAATGCTGCATTATCATCTATATATTAGGCAAGGATCCCTCTACTTGGTAAACATCAGGTTTTGGGAGCGCCTGGGCGGCTCAGTCGGTTAAGCGTCCAACTTCGGCTCAGGTTATGATCTCATGGTTTGTGAATTTGAGCCCCACATCAGGCTCTGTGCTGACAGCTTGGAGCCTGGAGCCTGCTTCTGATTCTGTGTCTCCCTCTCTCCCTGCCCCTGACCCATTCATGCTCTGTCTCTCTCTCTCTCTCTCTGTCTATCTCTCTCTCTCTCTCTCTCTCTCTCTCTGTCTATCTCTCTCTCTCTCTCTCTCTCTCTCTCTCAAAATAAAGACATTTAAAAAATGTAAAAAAAAAACAGGTTTTTGGCATAACTCATCCCTAAGCCACATGTCAAGAGCCTGTGGCAGGCAAATTAATCTTAAAACCAGCTTAAATTGACTGTATAAAACAGAGTCCATAAAGTCAGTGAAAAAGCCTTTCTACTGGGGAAAGACAGCAAAGGTCTTTGGTTCTGAACCTGGATATAAGTCAAAAACCAGAATCTTAATTGTCTGAAAGGACAATCCTGCCTCCCTTCCCACTTTTCCTGACCCCTCCAGCATACTCAGAAAGGAAGTGGCATATTTGTCTGGATTGGGTGATTATGGGGGTACAAATCCGGATTATACAGTGTTACGGGCTCTTGGAAGAAGAAAGGTGCTGTCAGAATGAAAGATGCCGTTCTTCACTCTTTCCATGGCACTTGTATATAAGTCCTCGGTTTGTGACCTGTTTTCTAGGTGGCTGACCCCTCTTCCACCCTCAACCTCCCCCCCCTTATTAAACAAGAGACTTGCACATTCTGGGAAGTACTGGTGACGCAGCCCTGCCCCGTCATCCCGGCCGTGCCGTGATGTGCTGAAAAGAGCTCCTGGCTGGAGCCAGAGAGCAGCTCTGGCCACTGCGGGGCACATGCGACAGGCTCTGGACAAGGGTCGCCCGAGCTGCTGGTGCAGGTGGAGGGTAGCAAGGGAGGCTGCTGGGAGAGGAGGGTGCTGCTGCCTTCGCCACAGATGCTTCATCATCTCTCTTCCCTCCACCCTCCCCGAGACTCTCGCCCTCCACTTTCTGTCAGCTACATCTCTCTTCCATCTATAACCAACTTGTCTCTAAGTTATCACTTCAGATTCATTCAACAAACATTGACTAAGCCCCTATCACCGCTCTTCATACCCCTCAGCCTCCCCTTCACCCTCACTGTCCTCGCTGCTCGGGCAAGGGCACCTGTCTCTTGTTCCCAGCGCGCTCTCTGTGGCAGCTCAGAGTGCTGGTCTCCGCATGTTTCATAACACTTGCGCATCCTTTGCCTTCCTTAGTCACCCTCTCTCCTGGTTTTGCTCCTTCCTCTGATGCCTCCTTTTGGGCCTCTTTCTTTTTCCTTGTCCTTTCTCAGCATTCAGTGTGGATATGTCCCAGAGTGACATTCCTAACCCTCCTCTCTTTCACTTCGACACACTGCCCTCATCGCCCCGCGTCTTCCCAGGGCATCGGCCATCATCTGCAATGCAGAAAACCTGGAGGACTACGCTGTTAGCCCGAATGTCTCTTCTGAACCGCAGACATGTTTCGTCACCTGCTTGTACAACACAACCTCTGTTCCAGTGACTAGAGCTGCATATCAAGTCATCCCCAAACTGCGTGGCATAAAACAACTATTGGTTGGGTCCGGAACTTGGGGCACAGTAAAGGCAGTTTACTGCTTGGGATGTCTGGAGCATCACCCGGGAGGACTTGAAGGCTGGAGTGATATAACAGCTGAAGAACGGAATAACCTGGAGGTTTATCCACTCATATGTCTAGTGGTTGATGTCTGTGACTGTCACATGTCTGTTGGTTGGGATCTCATCTGAGACTATCAGTCAGAATACCTACACATGGCTTCTCCATGGGCCCAGAATTCCTTACAGCATGGCAACCTCATGGTCTCTGGGCTTCCTGCTCAAGGCTCCAAGGGTGGATGTCGTAGCTGACAACGAAGAGTCTGCACCACCTTTTGTGACCTAGCTGCAGAAAGCACTTAGTGCACTTCCATCAATGGATGCCAGTTACAAGGCGTCACAAGCCCACCATATTCTGGGGGGAGGGGATTAGACCCCATTTGATGATGGGGGGCTGTGGAAAAGCAGTAAAAGAATGTGCAGGACAGGAGATGTGACATCACTCCTCCACACCCCCAGCCTCACAAC
Source organism: Suricata suricatta (assembly GCF_006229205.1). NCBI lineage: Eukaryota > Metazoa > Chordata > Mammalia > Carnivora > Herpestidae > Suricata > Suricata suricatta. The sequence goes on along the minus strand of NC_043710.1, from coordinate 101,881,095 downwards.
TGCGCTCCATCTGTGTAGATGCATCATAGTACCACATACGCTCTCTTTTCTCCATGCTTTTGCACATACCATTCCCCTTACTAGAGCATCTCCTTCTGTCTTCCAGCTCCCACCAGTAAGTGATTTGTTTCTCTCACTTCTGTTCATCCTTCAAGCCTCAGATCAGGTGCCCCCTCCTTCAGATCCCAGTTTGTCCTTTTAAGAGCCACAGAGTCCTTCACCTCATCTTGCTTTCCTCCCCTTTGGTTCCTACTCACTCAACCACTGGATGTGGCTGGACCTCTCAGGCCTGAGCTCTGAGTAACTTACCCTGAGCTCAGAGTCTGGCTCTGCCACTTGCTGACTGTGTGAACCCGAATGATTTGCCTAACTTCATAAAACTTTAGTTCCCACCTCTATAAAATGAGAAAATGATTATATTTCCGTCTAGGGCTGAGGATTAAATGAAATGGTGTAAAGATATGGCTCATAGTTGCTAGCTATTAACACAATCCTCAAAACAGCTGTATGGGTCAAAGATTAATTTGAAGAACTGGTGTTTACAGTGCAAACACTTCCCCTCTAGAGCTGAGAAGCTTGATTGCTTAAAAAAGTAAACTTCTTAAGCTATATTTAATGTGCAGGCATCTATTGTCTCTATTTCTATACTTTGTTTTAATGGTTATATTTAACATACATTCAGTATTTAGACAGCCGTTCTTAGGTACAAGCATTTGTATAGTATGACCTATATTTGGCACAGCTTATTATTTCTCACCAAACATGCTTTTATTCCTACTGATGTTAGAGAGTCCTCTGCTTTTGAAAGGACACTTGCCCTAGCTGCTTCTCCTAGGAAGGGCACCTCTCTTTCTACTTGCACCACTCATCCCAGGAGGGCAGCCAGGTCAGCATCATTACTACCCATATATGACTTGTCTTCCTCTCCTTGGCTCCACTCAGCACTGTGCTTGGTGCTCACCAAGCATGGTTGTGGTCTGGCCTGGGGATTAAACATAGGGCTCCCTAAGATTGCCCTTGGGTAGAAAATAGGTCCTGTTAAAATATTTGCAGTGAAAAAGCATGTTCTTCTGATGATTTTGAGGTGATGTTTTGGTTTTGTGGTGGGTTTTTTTGTATATTTCTGTTTTTGTTTTGCTTCTTTTCATTGAATTTTTCTAACTTGCCAGGCAGTTACAGTTTGTACAATTTATGTAGATGGGCTGTTTGTTTTATGCATTGCCATGCCAGGGAAGAGAAGCTTTCAGTGTTGTTTAAATACCACATGTAAAGTGACCCATGTTTGAGCAGAGTACAGAGAATACACAGGAGTAATGGAGAAAGCATTACAGGGACATAGACATCGGTTAAGCATATGGATAGAGCCATTCAAGGAATGGAATGAATCACTTGCCTTAGAGGCAATGAGCTTTCTATATTGGCTTAAAGGACTGGTTCATCAACAAATTGCAAGGAAAATTTAAAAATCAATGAAAAGTTGGATTAAGGTGCTTTATTCTTCCAAGATTTCATAACAAAATGCCATGAAGATTCACCACAATTGCTGGACAGCACCTTTAGGCTGCACTGCCTGGGCTTTAGAGAAGAAGAGATCTAGAAAAACCATGTCTGTGCAGGTGAAGAATTTAGTGTCCTCCAGTTAGTGTGACCATGAATAATGTGTGATCAGGCCACGTGTCCGCGCACACACACACACACACACACACACACACACACACACACACAAAGGGAGCCCAGAAAAATGACATTCTGCAGCTGTATGAATCTTTAACAATACATGGAGACTGTACATTAGAATTCTCTGAATCTGTTCTTTCAAGTTCAGAATCATGTTTGTCTCCATCTCCAAAAATATGTGTTTGGTCCCCAGTCATATCCTTTCAATATTCAAACTGGAGATGCGTTGTTGGGTTAACAGAAGCGGCAAGGCAGGCCAACAAGAATGAGCACACAGGAAGTCAGAAACCCTGACGGAACAAGTACAGAAACACCACGCCCCTGTGTCTTTAGAATGCTCAAAACATTCTTGCAGGGAACAGTGTTGGGTGATCTGTGCCAGGAACCTGTGTGCCTCTTGTTACAGAGTCACCTCTGGTACAAGAAGTGGGCTTCCTAGAGCTTAGAGCCACAACCTACCGCTGTGCCCAGAGACTGGCCTAAGAATTTAAGTAGTGTTAAAAGTGGGAATATGGTCACAGGATTTCAAAGCCAAAGAGAAAACAGCAAAACACTTAATTCAATCATTCTACCTTCTAGTTTTTGGGTTAAATGTCACTTTCTCAAATAAACTTCTTCTAGATTTCTGGACTGGATTAGGTTTCTAGTTATATGCTCTATGACACACTGTTCTTTGACTTTACGGTACTTAATACAATTATAATCAAAAAGTAGGTCCTGTAATAAATTGTACAGTGTCTTTCTCCAACAATCTTTTTGTTCCAAGAAGGAAGCGATTATGTCTCTTACGCTATGTATTCCCGTATCTTCATCAGCATGCCTGAGATTTAGTAGGTTTTGGGTAATACTGGTTTAGTTAGTTAGATGAGAGTTAAGCTCAGATAAATTAACAGAGAAAAATTAAATGGATGTCACAGCCTCAACACATATCTCATTCCCAACTCCCAGCTGTAGTTTGGGTGCAGAGAGATAAAAGGAAAGAGAATCAATTGAGTGCCTGAGTGGCTCAGCAGGTTGAGCGTCTGCCTTCAGCTCATGATTTCACAGTTCATGAGTTTGAGCCCTGAGTTGGGCTCTGTGCTAATAGCTCAGAGCCTGGAACCTGCTTTGGATTCTGTGTGTCCTTCTCTCCCTGCTCCTCTCCTACTTGTACTCTGTGTCTGTCATCTAACAATGAATAAACATTAAAAAAAATTTAAATAGGAAAGAGAATCAAGGAAAGTCTTTTGCAAGAATCTAAGAAATTCTAAAGTATGTATATTTCATCTCATCCCTGGAAATTTGCCATATTTTCTACCTCACTCATTCAATAAATATTTCTCCAATGCCTACTAGAGTCAGACACTAAGTTAAATGCTGGAGATACAAACTGAGCAAAATGCAAAGATGTTTCATTTCGGTTTCCCTATATCCAGTCTGCAGTAACAGTTTGTAATTTACAAAATCTCGTCACAAGTTAAAGCTTTTCAAGCTTCCAAGTCTGGAAGTTCACAGAAAAAATGTCCAGGAAGCACTCAACAAATGGATCCTCTGACATGATCCCAACAGCAACATGATCATCATTAGCAGGATTCAGGCCAGACATCCTCTATCATAGGTCAGACTACCCCAGAAGCAGAGTCTGAGACAAAAACGTGAGGGCCAGGGGTGCAGAAAACAGGACAGAAAGGGTACATTATCAAGCAAGATTTTTCTGTGGGCTCAATCCTGCCAGGGAATTCTGGAAAACCATAGACAACACATCTGAGTTCTCCCACATGAAGGACAAGAAAATGTGAATATTTATCTTGAGACTCCCATCCGGTCACTGGCAGAGGGCTGCTTGAATGTCTCTCTGGCCTGCCCTGAGTCAAGGGAAGCCCATGATGCTCTTGTAATTCCCAGGGTGGTGCACGCCAAGGGTCTCTGGACAAGGTGCTGATGGTGTCAACCATATTTTCACCTCTGGTCAAAGAAAGTCTCAACATATGAAAATGGAGCTTTGGTTTTCCCTCTTCACTTTCTGTTTCTGGTTTCTTCTCTCATCATCCCTGCAGTCCTGGAAAGCTGGCTGGTGCCTGCTATGAGAATAAAGACAAGCTTCTGTCTGGTCCAGGGACCTGCGCTCAATGGGTGACGAAGACTGGGCAAGGGAAGGTCTGAGGACAATATGAGTACAGCCCATTATCTTCATGCCCATTCTTGGAATGGCAGGCAGCATGTAGATTAAGAATGCCTTTAAAATGCAGATTCCAATCACACCACTCCAAGAGTAAATCCTGCCCTTGCTGCCACGAGACCCTCCAGGATTTGGCTCCAGCCAACCTCCTTGACTTCATCTCCTGTCACCTGGTCCTCACTCACTTGGCTCCAGCCTCACCGGCCTTCCTTCTCCTGCCCGAGCATGCCAGACCTGTTCCTGCCATAGACTCACGCCCGGTGGTTCCTCTGTCTAGAACGGTGCCTCCAGGTCTTCACACGGCCAGGTGCTTCCTCTCATTCATGTCATGGCTCAAGTGTCGCTTCTCCAAATACGATGTCCTTAACTGTCTCCACGTCATTACCTATCCATCAACCCTGCTGTATGTTCTCTGTAGGACTTAACACTTCCAAAACGTTTCTTACAGTTTATTTCTCACATACACACAGGCCCAAAGTAGACTGTAAGCTCCATAAAAGCAGGGACTTTGGTGTCTTGTCCCCTAAATCTTCAGTGCCTAGAGTAGCATCTGTTCACCCATGAATATTTGATGAACGTGACTGTGGCCTAGGTCACTGTCCCTGCTGGAGCACACAGGAAGGTGAAAAGCAATGTGAGTCTAAGAATAACACTATAGAAGTCCCTCTGTCTGGCTTTTATCAGCTTTAATATTCTCCTTTGAAATCAGTTTGCTATATATTGCTATTTCCTTTGATACAGGATAATTGTGTTATTCAGGAACAAGGATGCCCACATTAACCACTCCTGTTCAATGTAGTACTAGAAGTTCGAGACAGATTCATTAGGCAATAAATAAATATATGGGGTGCAAGTTGGAAAGGAAGAAATAAAATGATCGACATGATTTCATATGTAGAAAACCCAAAAGATTCCTCAGAAATACTATTATAACTAATAAACTGAGCCAGCCGCAACACACAAAATCAACACACAAAAATAAGTTGTATTTCTACCCACTAACAATGAACAATCCAAAAAAGAAAGCAATTCCATTTACAAGAGCACACATATACACATACACGGAAATGCACAGAAATCAATTTAACCCAGAAGGAAAAGACTAATACACTGAAAACTACAAAAAAAAAAAAAGCTGAAAGAAATTAAAGACAAATAAGTGGAAAGACGACCTAACATACTATTAAGATGTCAGTATTACCCAAAGAAGTCTACAGATTTAATGCAAACTCTATCAAAATCCCAACAGTATTTTTGCAGAAATAGAAAAAAATCCATCCTAAAATTTATGCTGAATCTCAAGGGACTGTGAAGACATAGAAACAGTCTTAAAAAAGAAGAGCAAAGTTGGAGGCCACACATTTCCTGATTTCAAAACTTATTATATAACTACAGCAATTAAAACAGTATGGAACTGGCCTAAGATATATAGACCAATGGGATAGAAGAGACAGTCCAGAGATAAACGCTGTATATATGGTCAAATAACATTCCACAAAGGTGCCAAGACCATTCAACAGAGAAAGGGCAGTCTCTTCAACAAATGGTTTCAGAAAAACTGGCGATCGACATGCAAAAGAGTAAATGTAGATCCTTACTTAATACCATATATAAAAATTAACTCAAAATTGTTGAAAGACATAAACCTAAGAACCAAAACTATAAAGCCCCTAGAAGGAAACAGAAGAAAATCTTCTTGACATTGGATTTGGCAATGATTTCCTAGATATGACCCCAAAAGCACAGGCAACAAAAGAAAAAAATAGATAAAATGAATCACACAAAAAATGACAACTTCTGTGCATTACAGGACACAATCAGCAGAGTGAAAGGGGAACCCACAGAATGGGAGAATATTTGCAAATCGTATGTCTGATAAAGGATTAATACCCAGAGTACAAAAAGAACTCCTATAAACCAACATCAACAAAAATAAATAACGAGATTTTAAAATAAGCAGAAGCCTGTAGTTGATATACAGATGGCCAACAGGCATATGAGAAGGTGTTCGACACCACTGATCATTAGTGAAATACAATAGGAACTAGAATGAGATCCTCATGTTAATTAGGATGAATACTTGCAAAACAAAAAATACAAAACAGAAAATCAGTGTTGGTGAAGATATGGAGAAATTGGAACCCTTATGCACTGATGGTGGGACTAGAAGTGGCACAGCCACTATGGATAACAGTATATTAGTTACTGAAAAAAAATTAAATAGAGTTAATTATGACCCAGCAATTTCTCTCCTTGAGTCTATACCCAAAGGAATTGAAGACAGGGTCTTGAAGAGACAGTCAAACATCCATATTCATAGAAGTCATTATTCACAATACTCAAGAGGGGAATGGAGAAACAAAATGTAGAATGTACAGACCATGGGGTATTATTCAGTTTTAGGGAGGGAATTCTGTAACATGCTGTAACATATATGAACCTTAAAGACATTAAGCTAAGTCATATAAATTAGTCACAAATGGACACTTATGACTCCACTTACATGATATATATAGAGTAGTCAAAGTTATGAAGACAGAAAGTAGAATTGCCCTTGCCAAGGGTTGGGGGAAGGGAGAAATGGGGAGTTGTTATTTAATGGGTATGGAGTTTCAGTTTTGCAATATGAAAACGTTCTGGAGATTGGCTGCATAATAATGTGAATATAATTAGCACTATTGAATTGTACACCTGAAGTGGTTAATTTTATCTTATGTGTATTGTACTACAATTTCAATTTTTTAATTGAAAAAATTTACTAGTTTCTTAATTCAGGAGGGAGAAACAAAGTCTACATCACAAATTATTTAGAAATTCTATTAACTCAAGTTCATAGAAGATATGAAGTCATTCTTTAAAATGTCATGGCCTCAGGGCATCTGGTGGCTCAGTCAGTTGAACATCTGACTCTTGATTTCAGCTCTGGTTGTGATCCCAGGGTCCTGGGATCGACCCCCATCACCACCCACAGAGCCTGCCTGGGATTCTCCTTCTCCCTCCCTTTCTGCCTCTCTTCATCTCTCTCTGCCCCTCTCCCACATCATACTCTCTCACTCTCTCTCTCTCTAAAATGAAAAAGAAAAAATAAATAAAAAGAAAAAAGGAAGTATCATGGCCTCTTTCAGCTGAAAAGCACTTCTAAGGAGAAACTTAGCCCATTTTCCACTTCCACTCTGAGCTCCCCAGCTCTTTAAGCAGCCCCGAATGACTGCTGGACTTTTCTTCAAGCAACCCTCTATCTCTGTGATGATTTTGAGAAAGGGGAATACACAGAGGTTTACAAGACAGAGGTCTCCATGCTTCCCTGCAGGAGTTAGTGTGAAACTGGAGAGCAGCCTCTGACAGGAGACAAATCAGGGAACAGGTCCAAAGCTTAAAACAACTCATTTCCAACTTATATTTAGTTGACCATATGTGGTGGCTGGAGCAGTCTTCTGAGAGTCAGAGGACTTGTGTTTCAGTCCCAACTCGGCCACCAAAGAGCTTCCTGAGCTGAGGCAAGCACCCCATTGTGCTTTAGCAACAGGGAGAGTTCATTTCGGACCCTGCCACTCTTCCAAAGGAGAGATTAATTACCTTGCTTGCTTCTCAAACTTGTAAAAACGTAGCAAAGGCCATTCAGTATCCTGAAGTCTTCAAAGAATCACTAGAGAAACCTGGCAAAATCCCATCAGCCCCGCAATGCCTTCAGTGCTATTACAAATTCTCTTCAGTTAAGCATCCTGCTTCGGCTCAGGTCATGATCTCACCATCCGTGAATTGGAGCCTCTCGTTGGGGTCTGTGCTGACAGCCCAGAGCCTGGAGCCTGCTTCAGATTCTGTGTCTCTCTCTGCTCCTCCCCTGCATGTGTGTTCGCTTGCTGGCTCGCTCTTGCTCTCTCTCGCTCGCTCTCTCTCTCTTCTTCTCCCTCTCTCAAAGAATAAATAAATATTTATTAAAAATTTTTTTCAAATTCACTTCAAGCTGTGTGGTGGTAAACTGGAACTCGCTATCACACAATGCAATTACTTACCCTCCCCACAGCATATCCCTACTGGGCGCAGCTGTGTCCGCGTGCTGGGACTCGAGGCATCTCCCAACTACGGAGTGAACCACCGGTGGGCTCAAGTTCTCAGGGAAACTAATTTTCACTTGGGCGGCTCTATCGCCCAGAAACTGCTCCCAGCATCTGTGATCGTGAGCGCTGCGAACTGGACTGTATTCAGGCCCCAGCCTCCGTGCACCAGTGTGGTCCAAGATGGTCCAAATAGCTCAGGGTCTCCCTCCCCACCCGGTCCTCCTCCCACCAGATCCTCCGGCCCTCGAAAAACGCACCATGGAAAGGACTGAGGAAGACAATGTGTATTTCTTTTTCTCTTTCTGACAAAAATAAACGTTCATATCACGTTTTAAAGTCTTCAGAGAAGTTTTCACATGCTTGGTGATTTAATCCCCACAAGGATGAGATAAGTGGTATTTTTACCCCCTTTCATAGACAGAGGCTCAGACTTGGAGGACTGTGTGCCTTGCCACAAACGCCAGAGCCTGCAAGTGGGGCGTCCTGACCAGTGGTCACTAACGGAGCTGAGATCTATCAAGTTCTCTTCTTTAGTCTCTGAGAACGTGCTGCTGGGCACAGCCAACAGTATTTGGACAGAGGGTATTCAGTGGGTGGTCACGAGCTGCTTTTAATATACGCGAGAACAGAGTTTGAACACCAGCGCCGTCTCTTGCTGGTCTTGTAACATGGGTTGCGTTAGTCTTTTCTTCATTCATTCAGCAATAGTTCCCAGGCGCCCTCTGTGCCAGGCGCTGCCCTAGGCTCCGGGAACGCAGCAGGGGACTAAGTGGGCAGGGACACCATTCTCATGGGCTTTACAGTGAGAGGGGAGAGGGCAAATTAGATGTATCACCAAAATAGTTCCAGGAACATAACTGCCATGAAGAAAATGATCCTGAGAATGATGATAGAGAATAAATCCGAGGAGGAAAACGCTCATTTAAATAGAATGGTCAGGGAAGGCCTCTTTTGAGAGATGGGATTTGACCTGCAATCTGATTAACAAAAACAATCTAGACATTTGAGGAATCTGGGGCCAGGGGAATGGAAAGTCCAGAGGCTCTAAGGCGAGATTAATTTGGGTTTGACACAAAAAGAAGGCCCCTGAGACCAGAGCATAGAGAAGGAAGGAAAGCAATGACAGAAATAAACTGAGCCGTATTATAGAGGGCGTGCAGGCCCAAGTAAGGAGGCTGGATTATTCCATCACAACAGGAAGCCACTAAATGTTTAAGCAGGAGAGTAGCATTATCTGATTTATATTAACTGCTTATAATACAACTTTTCTAAGCCTGAATTTCCTCATCTGCAAAGTTCTTTTTTTAAGCTTATTTATTTATATAAAGTTAAAAAATTTTTAATGTTTATTTAATGTTGAGAGGGTGAGCAACAGAGCGCAAGTAAGGGCGGGGCAGAGAGAGAGGGAGACAGAATCTGAAGCAGGCTCTAGGCTTCCGGCTATCAGCATAAAGCACAACAAAGGACTTGAACCCACAAATGGTGGGATCATGACCTGAGCCAAAGTCAGATGCTTAACCAACTGAGCTAGGTGCCCCTAAGATTCTTTATTTTTCAGAGAGAGAGAGAGAGAGAGAGAGAGAGAGAGAGAGAGAGAGAGAAGAGAGAGTTCATGAGTGGGGGGGGGGCTAAGGGGGGGTGGACAAAGGATTAGAAGTTGGCTCTGCACGGACAGCAGTGAGCCCAATGTAGGGCCCAAATTGACAAACCATAGAATCATGACCTGAAAAGCCAGATGCTTAACCAACCAAGCCACCCAGGCACCCCCATCTGCAAAATTCTTATAATAGTAGCTGCTTGTTTTGTTGAGAAAACTCAATTTGACCAATGACAACTCAATATATAATAGCACCTTTTCTTCTTCTTCTCTCTCCCCTCTTCCTCTTCCTCCTCCTCCTCCTCTTCTTATGACTATGATGATGAGATGGGTGACATTTGAACACAATGTCCTAACACAAGGAGCACGATAATCAGAATATGTCATGTAATACTCCTAGCACACACAAACGGTGCAAATTGCATATAGACACGCAGCCTTCTAGATGACTTCAGGCTGTGAAATCTGGAGGCATTTGCTGCTCTGTGTCTCGGCGTGATCCCCTGGGACAGGAGGTGGGAACACAAACTGTTTGAGCAGAGGGTATCCTGTTCTCTTCCCTCCAGCTTTCTCTTCTCCCAATGGGTCTCCAGAAATCTTCTCTGGCTTAGTTCTCCATTCCCCATTCATGGCTGTGGCAAAAACTGTCTGCTATTCACCAACTATTTCCTCCTCTTCCTGGGGTCGCAAATGGATTGCCTTTCCCGGCTGCCCCTGGCCACTTAGCAGTGAGCCTGGACACCACATGTGACCAGAGGTGATCTGTGTCACTTCCAGCTGCCCCTGGCCACTTAGCAGTGAGCCTGGACACCACATGTGACCCGAGGTGATCTGTGTCACTTCCCGGTCAGCCTTGCCTATAAAGTCCTATTATGGAATATCCTCTATGCTCTTTCCCCTTCCTGTGGCCAGAGGCCCATGCCCAGGCAGTGATGGAAACTATGTGTTACGGAGTGGGGGGAACCTCCACCAACCCGGGCCCCTGCGTGATTTGCAGAGCAGAGTCCTCAGACCTACCTGGAACCGCTGGGCCTCACTACGTGCTGTAGCGGACTGAACGACCAGTCCGAGGTAACACAATCCTCCATTCCATTTCTAGTCTTGTGGTATCAAAAATCGCCAGTGTTTTTGGCCTAATTTCTGAAAATACATGGTTCTTGATAGAAAGCCTTCAACAGGCACTCAGAAGACCCTGAAGGCTCTTCTCTGGTTTGATGGCATATTTTTCACTTTCCAGCTACATCTGTCCATCGGCTTCTCTCTTCGATAGCAGCATAAAAATGGCTATGGATTTGTATCTAGTTCAGTGATAAATATCCAGGAAGGGGACCTTCCTATTTAGGGACCTTCAGCCACAAATTTAACTCCTCCTTGGAATTATTTTTGGTTCAGCCTACTCTGTTCCCAGTGCACTGTGTTTCCCTTGGCAGAGTTGTATTTTTGGTGTGTCTGTCTCCTCCCCACGGCTCCCGAGGGTACATTCAAGGTCTAGGGCAGCTTTGTGTCCTCAATACCTAGCCCTGTGACTAGTCCTGAGGAGGTGCTTAGGGATTGAATTAATGTGGGGGGGGGGGTTTGTAGTTTTTATAAACTTACTGACTTGACACAGACGTTAGACTCTATTGCACTAACAGTTACCATTAACCAACATCCAACAACTAGCTACAGGCAATGTCTTAAACTCACTTCAGGAATGTTCCCAAGGCCACAGTTCTCAGTCATCAGTGCACCTGCTGAAGCTTCAGAACAGTGCTGTGATGTCTACATCCTGTCCACAGTGCCTGCTTCTGTGTGAATCAGGAGCGGCACATGGAGGCAAGGACGGGGCGGCTTACTACCACACGGAGCCCGATAAATCCCCGCGCGATTTCTGGCTGGCCTTCAGGGCCAACACGTATGTAAGTGGTGCCCATCTTCCCCTTGGCACAGGGGTAGGCTCCCAGCATGTGAGAGGATCAGTTAAAATCAAGAACTGGCCTTATTCACATTTTTAAAGACTTTTTGGCTCTCCAGCAGTCTTGCTTGATTTTGGCAAGGGGAGAAGAAATCACACTATTTTCTTCCCTGCAATATTGTTGCAATTGTTTCAAATTTGAAAATTTCAGAAGGAAGTGGAAGGGACCTTGAGAAACAGTGATCCAGGGGATAAGGGCAAAGGCTTGGGAGTTTGATAGATCCAGACTGGAATTCAGATGCAACCCTTACTAGCTTTTGAACCTCTGCACCTTGCTTAAATTGTCCAAGCCTCAGTTTTCTCATCTGTAAATTGAAAGTGAAACTAGTACCCACCTCAAAGGACTGATGATAAGAAAGTGAGATAATGTATGTGCTTAGCACCCTACCTAACATGGAGTAATCTATACACATATTCACTATTAACATAGAACTCTAACATAGAACTATGAGAATATTAACTATAGCATATTAACTATATTTGGGCTTTTTTGTGATTATCTTGCCCCTTACTTTTATAAATGAGTAAACTGAATCCTGGAGAGATTAAGTGATTTCTCCAACTAATTAGGAGTAGAGTAAACACAACAAATCAGATTATCCCGAGCCTCACTCTGAGGGTCTGCCTATGACAGCAGCAGATTTATTCTCATGCCCCAGGTTCTCAACGCGATGCTCCCCTGACTTGGAATATAATTCCATTTGCTTGCAAGACTTTCAAACCAATTGTCAGGGAAGAGAGTCTTCCTGTCTTCAAGGAGGTCATAATCTATGCACAATCTGAAATCTCTCCATATAGAGGGAAATAGAAGATACTCAGATCACATATTGAGTTGGAAAAGGAGATGTTCTAACATTATTTCTAAGACAGTGTCCTTAGGAAGAAGCTGGAGATAATCTGGAATCATTCTAATAGGTCTTGAAGATGAAGAAAGTAGGCACTCAAGCCAAGTGCAAAAATCAAAAGACGCTAGGATCAGAGATGTGTTCCACCATTGGGGAGAAGTGTGGAGAAAAGCCTGAATAGGGTTAGTACCCCTTAAGAGTGAGGAAGCCAAGAGATGAGGTATTCACACACCACAGAAGTTTCAGAATGAACTCAGACTCGGTGTACCGTAATTTTACCCAGTTCCTCACCATGCTTCAACCTGTGCCTTCTGTCTTTGACTCTGTGCGTGGTCTTTCCAGTCTCCTGTCCCTCGGACTAGAAATCTTTGCTTCGCCTTCCACTGTTCCTTCTCCCCCGAACACAGCCATCCACAAATTCTGTTTTTCCAACCAAAAAACTCAATCCAGATTTGGAAACTGGCCCCACCTCTCATCTCCACTGCCATTGCCCTGTCAGAGCGTGGGCTTTACCTGTTGGAGATCCTCCACCGGCCTCCTGTCTCACTCTCCTCTCTTCTAGAAGTCATCAGATATGGAAAGTCAGGCATCCTTCAGTCTGGTCATGCATTTGCTTTAGTACTTCTGTTTCAAATGAAAAAAAAAAGACATAAATAGGGCAATTAGCACCACTGAGTGTGAGATCTGTCAGCCACTAAATCAGTGAGCAAGTTTTGTTTTGTGTTTGAGTAATAAATATCTATAACCGATTACAGAAGAAAAGCTTAGGTTTATTTTTTAAACTGCAGGAAAAACTAAACATTTTGATATTAATTCTCCAGCTCCTTCTACACTTTATCTCCTAGTACAATAATGAAGACATCTTAGGGTTTTCATGTGGAATGAGAATGAATTAATTGGACAATAAATCTAAAAGATGAGACATTTCTCTTTCAAGTGTTTACTTAGCACCTCCTCCATATTGAACTCTCTCACAGTCGGGTACTAGAATTGTGGCAAAAAGAATTTTAAGACCTGGTCCCTGCTCTGAAGGACAACATAATCTCGTCCTGTGAAAAAATGAAAACACATGATACCACTGGAGAATAACACAAGTCACCATTTGGTAGTATTAAGTGCAAAAAAATAAATAGATAAAGTCCTAGAACAGGACATGAAACTAATCCATGAACAACTTGTTCTAACTTCATAATGCTGCATATTTCCAGAACATTAAAATTTGGTTCAGTCTATTTTTAAATGCTTCGTCAAGTTTCAAGGTCGTTTCAGGTGAGCACTGTTATCTGGTATTTCAAAATGTTGCAAGTCATCTTCCCCCAAATATTCAGAATTTCCTAGAATTTAGCTTGTATTGTTTTCAAACCATCTGTCCTACTGCAGTCAGATATTACAATACACATCTTCGGGTCATGACTATTTGTTATAAGAGCACCACAGAAGCTTTAGTAAATTGAATTATTTTCAAAATCAGTTTTCTTTTTCTTATTATAAAGTAATTCATTTTGTGTAGATGTTTCTGCTACGTGCTGTTTGTTTTTACTGCAAATCTCTCATTATTTCCATATATTTGCAGTTTCACACCAAAAAACCCCCGTCATTGATGCACCTAAGACAGTATTAACATTTAATGGCTTCCCTTTGAGAGGCTTCTAAGTAGGAACCCCTGGCTAAGTGCTTTGTATGCAGTATCTATGCCTAATCCTTACAACACTCTTCAGGATAGGTGTTAACTACCACCATTTTACAGATGAAGAAACTGAGGCTAAAGAGGAAAGAGGCTTCAAGTAGAGGAAATCAGGACTGAACCAGAGCCCGTGTCTTTAATTGTTTCCTGCCACTTCCATCTCTTTATTCTCTATAGCAAATGGTACAGATGCCAAAAGGACTGAATGACAAGGATGTGAGACCAGTGTGACCAGCATCCCTAGGCACTGCCATCCTCCAGCCCAAGGGCCATGAGCCTGTCCACACAGAGGACAGCAGCTCTGTCCTCGGGTCCTGTTTGACTCGGTCCCAGGTACAAGATCTGGCCAGTGTCTGTCTTCTGATCCATGATAGTGACGAGCCACAGAACACAGCATGTGCTGTGATTACTTCTTGCTTTTAAGATGGCATCAGTCATTTCAGAAAGGCTGGATTATACAATATGTTGGAAATTCATAACATTTCCTTCTGGAGTTGACACTGACCATTGGCTCAGGTTTCTATAATCAGGTTCTGGCACAGGGCCATGTTTTTAGAGGAAAAACAAATTCTGTGGAAGCATTCAGAGGGGGATGATCACAGCGATGCCATAGCAATCACAGAACAGAAGGACGAAGCTTCTAAAGTAGGTTGAAATGTATAAAATACACTGAAACTTCTAAAAGAGCCTGAAAGGCTTTAGAAGAGAAATTCTGTGTAAAATAAAAAATATATATACAGCCAAAAGATTATAATATATATATAAATAACTATTTATGTTAACACATGAATGAAATACAGTGTACTGAGAATATATTGAACAGAAGCAAAAAACATGTATGTAGACATCACCTTAGGTCCCTTGCTCTTTCTTGGGAGATCTTGACCAATGTAACTTGAATCCATATCTGTAGCCTGGGAAGGGTCCAACGCCTCCTCCACATTTTCTACGACTTCTGGGACATCCTTCCTCAGGCCTTTCTCTACAACTCCACTTATACTGCCTATACCCTGTCCATCCAGACCTAAAGCCCAGACCCTGTGCCACGTCCCCTGGACACTGCACCCATACAAATCCACCTGCACCCAAGCACCGTGAAGATTTATGAACTCCAACATCACCCCCTAACTCCTCTTTTCTTCTTCATTCTTCTCCCACTGGATTAATACAGGGATTCTTCTCTCTCACATGTAGAGAATTTCAGCTTTATCAATCTCAGTTCTCTCCCTCTCAAAATGCTGTGTCTTTCCTAAGAGGAACTGGAAAATAAAATTGTCTCCATCTCCTTACATATGTCCATTACATCCACAGTGCATAGAGTCCATTGCTCTTTACAACTCTCTTACATATTTATGGGTTAGGACTCTGGTTTGCAAGGGGTAGAAATCCAGCTCAAACTGGCAGAAGCATACAAAAGAACCTACGGGTTCATGAAATTTAAAAGTCTAAGAAGGTGCTAACCATGGATGAAACTTGATACAGTGATTCAACTGAGCCATCTGGGTCTCCCTACCTCACTCAGGTCTGCTTTTCCTCAAAGACAGGTCCTCAACAGGTGGTGGTCCTTGAGATTCCAGTCTCGAGAAAAGCTATACCCTACTGCTAGATCATTAGGAAGTTGATTGCATAATGTCTATTTTTGTTTAGTGCCTAGCCCATTGCCTGGAAATTAATGAGAACCCAATAAATGTGAGCTGAATTCAATTATTTGTTTAAGTAACATATATTCAGTGCCTATGTGCGTTCACCTTGAAAATGGAGCAGCACACCAGAGAGAGTCCCTGCTGTCATCTGGCTTTAAGGTTCCCCTGAAGGAGACAGGTAATAAACAAATCAGGTAATTTCACATAGTGAAAAGGACTATGAATAACTTAAACAAGGAAACATGATAGACGGTGACTAAGGTGTGATGGAGGGCTCCCTTAGACAGGGCTAGGGAAGGACCACTCTGAAGAGGAAATATTTGACCTTATATCTGGATGGTAAGAAGGAGTCAACTGTGTGGAAATAGAAAAGGATGTTCCAAGCAAAGGCAGAAGCAGAGCAAAAACTTTATCTTGGGAATGAGTTTAGTAGGTCTGATCTATGAGATAGATGATCAGTGACACTAGCACATTCCATGTAAGGGTAGTGCTATTACATGAGGCCAGGGAGGTAGGCAGCTGACAAATCAGTGGGATTTATGGTTCATAAGCGGTCATTTAGATCTTATTCTGGTGCAATAAGGAGCTCATTGAGGATTCTATATGAGAATCTTGTGATCTGACTTACTTTTTATTTTTTAATGTTTTATTTATTTTTGATACAGAGAGAGACAGAGCATGAGGAGGGGGAGGGGCAGAAAGAGAAGGAGACACAGAATCTGAAGCAGACTCCAGGCTGTGAGCTGTCAGCACAGAGCCCGATGAAGGGCTCGAACCCATGAACGTGAGATCATGACCTGAGCTGAAGTCCGAGGCTTAAGCAACTGAGCCACTCAGGCACCCCTTGACTTACTTTTTTATGGTAAAATACATATAACATAAAATTTACCATTTACCATCATAATTTTCAAGTGTACCATTGTGGTGCAACCAATCTCCAGAACTTTTTCATATCACAAAACCGAAACAATACCCACTGAACAACTCCTTATTACCACGCCCCCCCCCCGGCCCCTGGCAATGACCATTCCACTTTCTGTCTCTATGTATCTGAATATTTTTGACATCTAACTTCATATAACTAGAATCATATAAAATTTGTCCTTTTGTGACTTATTTCCTTAGCAAAATGTCTTCAAGTTTCATCCCTGTTGTACCATGAGTCTGAATCAGAATGTCCCTCCTTTTTAAGACTAAATAATAGTCCATTGTATACATACTTTGTTATGTTGCTCCTACCTTTTAGCTATTATGAATATTGCTGCTATGATCATGCATGTGCAGATATCTCTTCAAGGCTGTCCTTTCGATTCTTTGGGGTATATATTCAGAAGTGGAATTGCTGGGCCATAGATAATTCTGTTTCTAATTTTTGAGCACTGCCATACTGTTTCTCACAGTGGCTGCATGATTCCAATTTCTCCATATCCTCACCACACCTGTTATTTTCTGTTTTTTCACTCTCACCCTAATGAATGTAAGGTGATGTCTCATTGTGGTTTTCTTTGCTTTTCCCTAATGTTTAATGAGATCAAGCAGCTTTTCATGTGGTTGTTAGCTATCTTTATATCATCCTTGAAGATATATCTTTTCAAATCCTTTGCCCATTTTTCAATCAGGTTCTTTGGTTTTTATTTGTTGACTTGTAGGAGCTCTTTATATATTCTGGATATTAATTCCTTATCAGATATATCATTTGCAAATGTTTTCTCCCATTCTGTAATTGCCTTTAACTCAGATATGCCCTTTGATGCACACGTTTTTAATTTTAATGTAGTCCAACTTATCTGTTTTTTTCCTTTGTTTGCCTATGCTTTTGTCATACATATCCAAAAAATCACTGACAAATCCAAGGTCATGAGCTTGAACCCTATGTTTTCTTCTCGGAATTTTATAGCTTTAGCTCTTACATTTAGGTCAACTTGCATTTTTAAAACATCACTTTGACCCCTGGTGGGAAATGGGTTCTAGAAAGGGAAGAATAGAGGCAGGGAGATCAGTTAGGAGACTTATGGTAGCAAGAGATGGTGGTGACCTAGAGCGCAATGGAAGAGTGATGGTTGAGTCCCACTGAACAAACACCTGTGGAGAGTCTTCTGCAAGGTAATACCATCTGTTGAGGGTTTATCATGTGCAGGGTGTAGCAGAGGCTGCTGACTGCTTGCACAGGATCCCCGATCCTTCTCTTTACTGTGAGACCCTCAATCCCGCTTATGATGTCACAATGGGTGGATTGAAATATCTGCCCTCACAGATTCCTTTACAGTCAGGGGAGGCCATGAGAAAAGTACTGGCCTGGGCATATAAACAGAAGTCTCACAGAGATTTCTGGGTGGATTTTGGCTTTCCCGATAAAGGCATTACCCCTTCCTTCCTCTTCCTTCCTTCTGAATAGAACATGAGGCTGGAGGCAGAGTGGCCATGTGGTTATTATGACTTAACAAGCATAAAAAAGAAAGCCATAGGCTAAGAAGGACAGAGACAGAAGTTCACAGGAGCCTGGGGACGCTGGCACTATCCTAGTCTCTACACCAGCCCTGCACAGCCTCCCTGGGGACTTCCTAATACGCCAGGAATCCAAACCCTGACTCGGCTAAGCCATGAGAGTTGGAGCTCTAGGACATGTGGCCAAACAGAAGTCTAACTCGCACACAGACACAGTGCTAAGCACCTACATCCCACATTTTTTGGGATCCTCAGAACAACTTTATTAAATATGTACTAGTTGTTCCCATTTTATAGATGATAACGCTGACACTTTCCCACAAAACTCTCTTCCTTATGTGAAACACTGGCTGAATAATAATAAAGCACAGAAAAATCTAAATTCATGATCAATGGCATTAGAAGATCCAGACATCTCATGAATTATATACAAGTAGAAAAAAAAGAAATAATTCAAAAGGAAAATGGCCAAGAATGATCACCTCATTTGTCTGGCAAACTCCTGCTCATCTTACGACCCAGTGGAAATGCACCTCCTCAGTGAGATCTCCTCAGCATCCCCCAGGTCTCAGCATCAAGGCTGTCGTCCTCCCTCCCCACAGGGCTCCCCCTGTAGTAGCATTTGTGCGTTATTGTAACTGATGTGCTTACACGTCTGTCTCCTCTTAAAGGGGAGGACCGGGGTCCTAGTCCTTCACTTCTTTCTACCAGCCAACACAAGCCTGGCACAATGGGTGGAGCGCATGCCTTTGAACTCAACCCAACTACCAAAGGCTTCATTAATAGCATCCAAAGGTGACGCTGATTTTCAGACTGAGATCCTCAGCAAACAATGAGGCGCTGTGAAGCGGTTCTGCGAACACACAACAAATTACAAATGTAGGAGATTAATTATTAGGAGGAATCATGAGAGAGAGAAATTGCAGTAAACTGAAAATTGCAACAATGCAGATCAGGGGCTTCCCTGAACTTCTGTGGAACAACAAGGTCTGCAGAATCTACAGCAAAGGGAGCAGCATCTGCCTCAGTTTGGTTTGATCGTTAAATTCCTGAGCAAGGCTTTCAGCAGCTGCCCTCAGTACGACCAGGGTCATGAGTGCCTTTTTGCTCTTTCCTTTTCTGTTTCTTTTCTTTTTTTTCTTCTCTTTTCTTTGCTTCCTTCCTTCCCCCCTCTCTTTTCTTCCTTCCTTCCTTTCTTTTACGGCAAAGTTTACAAAAAGGAAGATCTGTAAAACTTTAATTTATGACAGGCATTAAAGGTTAGATGAGGGCTCACACTAATCTTGCAGGAACATATATGTGCTGTTTACTGGTGGATTAACAAAGCACAAACCACAAGATTCTCATAGCGCAATGACACCCCAGACATAAGGCAGGAGGGGTCCATGCCTGAGAGGCCGCACTCAGGCCTCCACGTGCTCCTCTGCACGAGGCAAAGTCCACAGAGCCCGTGTCCCTGCTTCCAGCTTCTTGGAACCCTACAATGTCCTACACGAATGGGCCTTTGCGAAGCCCAAAGGATGGCCATGAAGTGGCTACTGGTGGTGTGTGGGAGGGGAACAAAGCTTAAACATGCAGGCGGGGTGTCCCCTGTGTGCTGCCAGGGTCCCTCACTGAGTGCCTGCGGCTGGGAGGAAGAGGGGCCGCAGACCTGTGCTATCTCTCTAACCAGTGCAGAAACCCCAAGCTGAGTAACTACGGCAGAACTCAAACCTGGCCTCCCAATGCTTCCTCCTTTTGTCCAAGAAGGAGGACAGAACATCTGTTATCTAATAGTTTGCTATCCTGACTATAACTTAAAAAATAAGTGGTGGGTAGTGACTAGTACCTAGACCCCTAATTATGCTCTCACCCCAGGTACTAATGTGAAAAATCAGTAAAGACAGAGAGAGCAAATAAAATTGAGAGAGGAAATAACACCTAAAAGACTAACATATTTAAAGCCTGTTGCTCTAAAGTCACAATAAATGTGAGCTCTGGGATGGGAAGGATGTCAGAACCTGTCTAAGAGCCCATGACACAAAATAGATGCTCATTAAATATTTGTGGAGTGAATTAATGAGGACCAAACATGCTCACTCCATGTTCAGTTGGACAACCAACACTGCCCATAAGAAGTACTTGGGGTACCTAGAGGCAAGCTCACCATGACTAGCACCACCTCCCCCCTACACCCCTGCAACCTGGGCTCCTCTGCTGTTAATGGGATCCCTATTCTCTTAACTCCAAGTCTGGTACCTCCAGCAATGTCTCTGAGCTCTCCCCTCATTCTACCTTACCCGTAGCCAATCAGCAGCTGACACCACAAATCCCTAGTCCCTGCTCACCCCCCAAATTCTTGTAGCAATCTCCATTTACCTCCATTAGAGGGAAGTCCATTAAATGTGACAACAATGTACTGTTTGTGCTTTCCCACAGCACTGAGCACAGGGCTTCACAAAGTGGCACTGAGGAAAACGTGTTGACTATTCACTGATGATCCCACTGAGTCTGGGATGCGGCAGAACCTTTTCAAAATAGCATGGCATTCCTGAAGTCCACACTAATACTCTGTGTGAAGAGTGTGGGCTCTGGAGACGGGCTGCCTGGATTTGCATCCCTGCTCTGCGGCTCCCTGCCTGCTCCGTCTTGCACAAATCCATCTCAGCCTCCTCTGGGAAATGGAAATGATATCACCCACCCCATAGGGTCGGGCTGAGAATTGAGTGAGTTCATACATGTAATGGGAAAAGTGCTTCAGAACTGTGTGTGGCCCCGGGCACCTGGATGGCTCAGTTGGTTAAGCCTCTGACTTCAGCTCAGGTCAGATCTCACATTCGTGGGTTCGAGCCCCAAGTCAGGCTCTGTGCTGACAGCTAGCTCAGAGCCTGGAGCCTGCTTCAGATTCTGTATCTCTTTCTCTCTCTGCCCCTCCCCCTCTCATGTTCTGTCTCTCTCTGTATCAAAAATAAGTAAAACATTTAAAAAAATTTAAAAAAGAACTGTGTGTGGCCCATAATAAGCATTAGATACATAAGAACTCATATTTTTTAAATTTTCTTTTAACTTCTCAACAACCTTTGGTAGGTACTGTCGCCCCAGTTTTACAGCTAGGGAAATCAGTGCCTGGTGGACTCCGGCGAAGTGTGAGCATCACACAGCTAGTGTGGTGTAGCACAATCAAAACATGAACTGAAGTCAATCCACCCCAGCCCTGCGGCGACCGACGCCCCCATGGTGACTCAGGGTGGCAGTAAGGATGGTGCAGACACCACACAGGTGCAAACACATCAGCCCAAACCGCCCCGTGGCTTGATTCTCTGGGAATAGGGAAGCATGGCTGTCTTAATTCCTCACATGGCACAGCCCCTGAGTCAGGCCTAGGAATAAATGTGGACTGAATGTTTGCTTCCCGCGATCCTTCGGGTCTGCCCCATCACTTCCTGTGGCAGCAGGAAGGCGCTGTGCCTGGAGTGCCCGGACTGGGTTGCACAACGTGCCCCTTGGGCTATATAAAGAACCACATGGCAGCAGTAGGAAAAGAAATGGGAGGTTTTGCAATGCTTACCATGACAGTTTAGCACTTAATGGTTTTAGCAGCATGAGGCCGGGCTAAGAATCCAGCAGGCACTCAGTAAATACCTGGGAGCTCCCTACTTGATGGAACATTCCCCGCCCTGGACAACTAGCCAGCCACATCAGTGCTGGTAAAAACCACCCCTGTTCCACCCTCTGCCATCTTCCTCCCCACCCATGACAAGTTAAGCCTTTAATCAAAGAGCTGAAGAAAGTGGAAGAAGCTGTTTTTATCCTAAGATGAGGTTTTAAGCTCTCCAAATCTCAAGGCTCTGACATACGGTGGTGTTCCTTTGTGTTAAAAAACTCTTCTGAAGAACATTTGCACTACAAACCCTGTAATGGGCAATCACACCAAGATACCACAGCAGTGACTCCTGAGGCCAAGAAAAAGCACAAATGAGTAGACCACGGAAGAGAGGACTCTAGAATGTATTCGGATCATTCATTGGCTTGATGGGGCGTTCTTAGATTATTTTTAAGTCTTAATTTCATGTCAGGCACTTCAAGGCTATTTTACTATAATCTTACAATTTATTATTTTCAAAGATTTTTGCTAAACATTGAATCCTCTCCAGTTTGGATACTTTGGTAAGTCAAATTCAGCAATTTCTTTAAGGGCAAATCTTCAGGAATAGGCTATCACTGAAGTAATAGTAACCAAAAGCTAAATGAATCCAAATTGAAACGGTAGTATTAAACCAGAAATTTGGTTCAGTTTCTCTACAGTTAAGGGAAATAACTAGAAAAGCTTTATCCCCCTGAGGTCTAGGCTTAGGTGAATTATGCAAATGACAACAAAACAGGCCAACACAAGAGACTTGTTTTTCAAAACAGAATATTTCAAGCTATACATCATAGTTCACCGACAGGTCATGAAATCAACTTAGTAGGTCACGAATAGCATTCTTTTCAAAAAGGAAATAGAATAGATTAGTGTAAAAATAATCAGAGTGCACTGCAGCTGCTAAGTACAGGTTTGCAAAAGTTTTCTTTCAAGTATTTATATGGGTGTGTGTGTGCGTGTGTGTGTGTGTGTGAGATGGTTTGCAATATAAAATGTATGTTTTCCTGGGGGCTGCTATAAAAGGGTTTGAAGGCCCCTAAAGTGTACCTTGCAGTTAACGCATCTTCTGCCCTGTGCGCTATACCGTGCACACCTACAGCTCAGCACACTCAGCAAGTGTGTCGTGAATGCCTTGCAGGAGATTTACCATCCCTGCTCCGGACCCAGCACCATTCACCCTCCCACAGTAAATTTCAATATGGATCAAAATGTAAAGTGTATTAGAGTTAACTCCCAAGTAAGCAAAAAGCTGAATTAACCAGAAAACACCATTGTTCAAGCATAGTAGTTGTTATTTATAATCGCCCTTTGGAAACTTGAAACTGGAAACTACTTCCTTAGCTTTTTTTTCCCCCATCCTGTGCACACACTGATAAGTTATTGCAGGGCAGGGAGCGTTTGGGGAGGATATGAGTTAACACAGAATTTTTCATTCAAGGGGAAAAAAATGTTTGTTTAGAGAAGAAATGTCATGTAAAAACTTATACAGTTTCAAAACTTTTAAGCAGTGTAGGACTTCTGAAGCTTGATGGTGTCTCTTTTCGCATAATTTCCCGGTCTATTTAAATACAGTGGACTTTGATCATTATTTTAAAATGTACTTTCAAGAAAAATTCCACCTCAATTACATCGAATCACTGTCATGAACTTTTTAGAAAGAATTTCTTTGGTCTGTAGCTTAGAACAATACCCAAACTCACTGATCCTAGAAGATTCCTCATTTGTGGGGGCTTTGCTCAAAAAGTTAGAAGTGAAAGTCAGATGGCCGTTAAACTTTTAAATATCACTTTAATGTTTAAAAGTTTAAATCATTTGGGGTACCTTAAGTGCTTTAGAGAAATATCTCGCACAGAATAAGCTCTGAATAAACGCTGATTGAATGACACGTTTACACAGTTAATAAGTGCACAGTAATCAAGCAATTGCATAAAAGATAGCTAAGACTTCTGAGCCTCTGCTGTGTGCCAGGAACGGGGTGAAGCACCGTGCATGTGCTACCCAACTAATCCTTGTGAACTGTGCAAGCAGATACAATGCAGCATTATACCCATTACAGAGATAAATTAACTTT
>NC_043710.1:101846652-101857241 GCF_006229205.1 Suricata suricatta | reverse complement strand
TATATATATGAGAGAGAGAGAATCTTGTTCATAGTAAAGGTAAAATGATGATGGGGGGTTGCAACCATGAGAGTCTAGGGGGCTCTGAGGCTAAGACACTGATCTGCTCCAGGCAATTTCCGCCCCTCGTGCTAGTGCACCTGATACTTAGGTGTCCTGGATCTGTCAGTCATGTTTCTCTTCTGTTGGAAACCTGCAGACCTGCCCCTGCGGTGGGAGGCAGAGCTGGGCTGTTCTCTGCAAAGCACTGGCTGCTGGTTGAATCAATGGTAGGTGAGAAACCCACCAGGTGAATTAATTCAAAGAGCCTCACCCAGGGGTACCTGGGTAGCTCAGTCGGTTAAGTATCCAACTTTGGTTCAGGTCAAAGAGCCTCACCCAACAAAGGAAGTAACAATGAGGTAAGCTAGCTGAGCTAAGTACCTCCAGGATTTGACCTGGAAAGAATGAAAAGGCAATGGAGAAGAATGTGGAAAGAAGCTAGGACAAGAGGGAGTCTATATAATAGCCCACAAGAGAGAGATGAGGAGACGAAAAAGACTCTAGAACTGGTTTTCTGTTCTGGCTCCAATCCATGCATAGTTATATATTTAATTTTAAAAAATTATAAACGACTCTTTTTTCCTTAAGGTGCTCACTAAGTTTCTTCTCCTAACCAACCCATTTAAACTCTCACTGTGGATATGAAGCATGGATTTAAAGCCAAAAAACAACAGATATTACTCCATGACCATCTATTAACAATGATCTCATATTCACGGTGTCACTCAGACTTTGTCAAAGGTTGAGAAAGGTCTGTGCTTCTTCCAGTGTGTTCCTGGTATATGTAAAAATGTCAAAACACCTTTAGGCAAGTCATAGAAAAGTTAAAGCTTCCCAGTGGACCTTTTATTCCTCAGTCTTGTCAGTGGATCTCTCTGTGACCAAATAAACCTCATCCAGAGATCAGAACAAAACTCAGGCCTTGAGGCTCTACATGAACAAGAAGCTGAATAATCCCCCCTTTTTTTCCTGCCACGCTGCTAAACCTTGGAACTGTTTTAGGAAGGAGAGGACAGAGCCCAAATGGAAGGGAAGGAGACACAGGATGGATGTGTAGGGCAGAGGGATGTCTGGTCCCGTTCATCTCATTAGCCTCTGAGCATGAGTGCTGGGAGCCCGTGAGAAAGACAAGGGTAGGGAGGAAGAAAGAACACCTAATAAACAGTGGGGGAGCGACAAGAAGAGGGAAAAATTAAACTGCTCACTTCACACTTCTGCCTAGGGTCTAGTTCTCAGTATTTCATTTAGGCAAACATTTTTGCCTGGGGTTTCAGTCTCGTGACACTAAACTTCATAACACAAATCTCATTACATCACCATCATGCTTTATAGTTTACAAAGGCTTTCACTCATCATGCTTAATTCTTACAACCATCAAAATGGGACAATATTATTATTAACTCCATTTTGCAGATAAAACAGAGGCCAGTGCTATAAAGTTTGGACAACACAGGGATAAGACAACTCCAAGCCCAGGGACCTTTTCCAATATGCCACTCTGGACACAGGTGGATGAAAAGCTTCCCCGCAGGCATCACCTCCGCCTTTGCGTGTCCATGTGAGACCAAGATAGAAGAAAAAAAGAAAATACTAGTGTTCTAGAATACAGAATCTTGATTCAATATAAATGGATGTTTCTGCTACAGTTATTTTATATCCAGGACATTTTAAGGATTTATCTTCAGACGACTCCGTCCCTGCCCAACTATATATAGTCCTTGTTATTTTGACACAAAAATGAATATTCCATTTAGGCAAGCTGATTGAAAAGGTAACACCCTATCTGGGTTGCCCTACTTGAAAAGGGATTTTTTTATGCTTTCTTGAGGTCAAAAATAGCTTGATTTTGCAGTGAAAGCCTGATACCACACATCCAACATTCGAAGTTTATCTGATTATGTCCCAGAACTGGTCTTTCTCACTCTCTCTAGTCCAATATTTTCTTTCAGGCTCCCTACCCAACCTCACAAATTCTTGATACAAAACAAATAAATTTATCTTTTACTCATTCTTGGTTGAATCTCTATAAAAATGTGTGGAATTTTTACCAAAAGGAATGACTGCTAGCATATATTCATGGATGCATGATTTATAAAATATTTGTATAAGCACCACATACTAATAGCACCTGAAAATTACCATTATTCCCTTTGTGTAACTGTTGCTACTCAGAAAATCAGAAAAGTTTAGTACCTTGCCCAAAAGTTTCACGTGGTTAGTGGCAGATCTAGAATCAGAACCCAGAATAGTGTGCTCAGGGTCTTTTCAGTATTCCACGCTGATTTCTGTACCCATAGGAAATCCAGACAGGACAATTTACTTGACAAACAAAACCCTATTCATCCATTCATTCACTCATTCAACAAATATTTTCTGAGCCCTCACTTTATGCACTCTTCTAGGTACCAAGGCTATGGCATTGAAAAAATAGAATCTTACGTTCCAGTCAAATCTAGGTAATTACTAAGATGTAAGTGTGTGTGCATGTGCACACCCGCATAATACAAGCGACTGATAAATATTAAGGAGAAAAAGTAAGCACGGATGAAAGAGGAAACAATTTCTTAGTCACGTACATCAGGAAAATACAAGACTGCTCCTGGATGCTTTGATTTTGTGGTTTTAATAGTAAAACCACTGCAAATAACCCAAATGTTCATTTTCATGAAAATGGATAAGCGATGTGTCTCATATTCATAGAATGTAGTATTATGGAATAGCAAAACTGAGTGATCTATACTTATGAGCTACAACATTAATTCTATAATTAATACATAACACTGTAATGTATATGCAATTTACATATTAATTACAATTAATAATATATCATTAATTATAATTAATATAACTGTATGCTGTAACATAAATATGTGTATTATTTGTATACTGCTTCTAATAAGTTATATTAACATTTAATAATTTTGTTAATATAATTATATATAAACATAACATAAATTATACAAATCTATAAGTTATAGAACTAGTACATAGGAATATATAAATTGTATTTAATCTAATAATATTAATATTATAATGTTAACCCACTAACATTATAATTTTAATAATAAGAATATAATATTAAGTGACAAAAACCAGGCAGTCTCAAGAGACTACATATACTACAAACGACTACTACTATATACATATAGTATGATGTAATTTTTATAAAATAAAAAACAAGCAAAACTGTTGAGCAATATACAGTTTAGGGATATATACACATATGGTAAAACTATTTGAAAAAATTAAAAACACAAACTCTAAAGAAAACGCAGTTAATCAGAGAAAAGCATGCAGGGTTGCTGCAATGATGTCGAGAATGTTCTAGTACCTACAATGGTTGGTGGGTTTGTAGATGTTCATTTATTATTATGCTTCAAAATTTAAACATGTTACATATGTATTATTGCATATTATCAAAATGTAACAAAATTCATGAATTTCAGAAATTCATGAATTTATCAAAATTCATTTAATAACATAATTTTAAAAGCGACTACAGAAAGAATTGTGAGAATTGTCATCCTTGAAAGCTTCATATTGTTTATATCAGAAAATAACATCTTATGTTTGAGTAGCAGAGGTCCAAGGATATTTGTACAGTATATTGAAGTTTACAAAGGTCTTTCTCATAAATTATCTTTTTAAAATCTTACACAGTGGTTATTATTATCCCTACCTTACAAGTGAGTAAACTAAGGGGGAGCTTAAGGGACTTATTTAATTTCACCTAGCTAGTCAATGGCAAGGACGTCTTAATTGTATAAAATTAATCCTCCTATGATCATTAAGAAGCAAAGGTTTTTTTGTTGTTTTTTTTTTTTTACTGAACAACAGACCAAATGAATCCTAGAAAGTTAGAGCTGAAAGAAACTTGAAATCAGACTTTTTAATCTCCCAATTTCACAGATGGAGAAACTAAGACCCACATACAATAAGGATTTCCCCAGTACCACACAGCTAATTTAAATGAAAGAAAGGATAATTGATTCACATCTTCTGACTCTAAGTCAAGCTGTTTTTCAATTTGTCAGATTACCTTTCAAGTAGATAGACTTCATTATTTTGTAGCCAGTGGGTATAAGGGAACCTAAAACTTGAATTATAAGGCATCTATGTGTATCCATTGTTCTGATGAATGTTAGAGAACTGTAATATACAATTTAAAAACAAGCTGTAGTAGGGAGCCTTGTTTATAACAAAATTAACCAATATATTAAATATGGGAGCATTTTAATTAATGGACATCAGTTTGATATTTGGAAGAAATGCCTAGGGGCGCCTGGGTGGCTCAGTTGGTTGAGCATCCAGCTTCGGCTCAGGTCATGATCTCACAGATGTGGGTTTGAGCCGAGCGTCAGGCTCTGTGCTGACAGCTAGCTTAGAGCCTGGAGCCTGTCTTCAGATACTGTGTCTCCCTCTCTCTCTGACCCTCCCCTGTTCATGCCATGTCTCTATCTCTCTCAAAAATAAATAAAACATTAAAAAAGAATTAAAAAAAGAAAGAGAAAAAGAAATGCCTATAAGATAAAGAAGGGCCAAACAACTGCTTTCTGAAGAAAAAAAAGGGTCCTTATCATCTGGAGGCCTCAATCTTAGATTCATAACACCTGATGCAACATTATAGCTCTAGATCTTCAACTGGCATAGGGTTCATTAAAATGTATTAAAATTAGGAATTGGGTTAGTGCTTTAAGAATTCTAAGAATTTGGGGATACCTGCGTGGCTCAGTTGGTTGAGTGTCCAACTTTGCCTCAATGTCATGATCTCACAGTTCGTGAGTTGAAGCCCCAAGTCGGCTCTGGCTTGCTGCTGTCAGCACAGAACCAGCTTCAGATTCTCTGCCCCTTCTCTGCCCCTCCCCCACTTGTGCTCTCTCAAAAAAAAAAAAAAAAAAGAAACAAAAAGAATGCTAAGAACCTCAATAGTCTTTACTCAGACTGCTTGCCATCTACAGTTACTAAAGATTTATAATACATTTACACAAACCTTGCAGCATAAAGAGTGAATTACTATACAAAATGGAATAAAAGAATGCAAAGAGTACTGGACTTGGAGCCAAGAGACCTGGGTGTGAATGCCATCTCTCCCATTTACCTGCTGTGTGTGGTTAAACCAATTACCTGTCCTCTCTCAGCCTTGGTTTAATACTCTGTAAGGGTGATGATGACAATAACTGCCTTAGAGAATTATGAGAAATGTATGGGAAAGGTCTCGGTAAACTGGAATATACAATATGAATACCCTTGGAGCTTTCATACAAAATCCTGTGATTCAGACATTTGGTCATTCAGCCATGCACTCAATAAACACATACTGAGCACCTATTCAATGAAAGGATGACACTGTTCTACATGCTGTGAGCATCCAAAGACACAGAAGACCTAGTTTGGGCCCTTCAGGATCATTTTTCTTTTTTTGATAATGTACATAAATAATTACTATGTGAACCTGCATGTGACAGCTCCAATAGAGTTAGTACTGGGGAGGGAATGACGTACGACTACAAGTGTGACAGATGCCAGTTCTGATTAGAAGGTAAGAAAAGGCTTCCTAACGGGCCAGTTTCCAATGAAGGTACAGAAATCTCAAGGACAAAGATGGATTCTATGAGGTTGGACGGGGGGAAGCATGAGTGAACACAGAGAAGCAGGAAAGCACACCTTTTGACATTATATGGGTCTTTAACATTTGCCTCCTGTGTAGACACCGGGTTTCCATTCACCAGTGTTCTTCTCTGTAAGTCCACTCACCTCAAACAGACCATAAATTCTTCGAGTATCAGGATCTCACAGAGCCTAAGACAGTACGGGGTCCACAATGGGGGTTCAGTCAATGAGTTGCTGGTATATTTTTAAGGAAGGCTTGTGTATACTTTCTGGATGATAGGGTGAGGAATAGAAAAGTACCTGTACAGAAAATTGCTTTAAATTAACCAGATCACTGGTAAATGGAAACCAGTATGTTTTCCCACTAACTTTTCCATTTTTCCCATAAATCCAATGTTTTCTATTTTGCAAAATGGTAGAGTTATTACTTTGCTTTGGAAAGAAAACACATTACACACACAAGACTTGGGAAGGGAAGAGGCAAGAAGGGGAGGGCAAGACTTGATCTTGGAAGTTGATGGGTCACTTCTGTTCTGGATGCCAGGAAAGACAAAGCAAAAACAACAACAACAATAACAACAACTGGGAAATAAGGTTTTTCTCAGGGTTTTAA
The DNA here is from genome assembly GCF_006229205.1 of Suricata suricatta. Lineage (NCBI taxonomy): Eukaryota > Metazoa > Chordata > Mammalia > Carnivora > Herpestidae > Suricata > Suricata suricatta. The sequence goes on along the minus strand of NC_043710.1, from coordinate 101,850,976 downwards.
GGATTCTTTCTTTCTCAGAGCAAGCCTTTTAACCTGAATTCATAGCTATTCAGGGCAACAAGCCTAATACAAATATGATAGATGTTGAAGTCTATGGCAACATCTTTCTCTTGGCTTTGATTCTTCTTTTCATAACTATATTACATGATATTATTATTAGAGGGATCCTTGCTCTGTTCCCTGTCATTCAAGCAAGATAGTTGAGAGTGAATCCTGATATCAAATCCAAAACACTTGGTTTGAATTGGAAGCTGTAGTAAGATTCATCCTCAATATAAAGTCATTTGTAAGAAAAATATCCCAAGACACTGTATGTGTAAATTACTAGCATATGCATTCTCAGTGAATCTTTTTTCTCACTCTTGGTCCTGTGAAGCAGCAGGAAAAAATATATTGCCAATAGAAATATTTGTAAAAATTTATTTTTATTCACTCTGAGATAGAAGAGTACAAGTTTTTAAGATGATCCCCCCAGCAAAAAGAGGCTATGTTTATCATATATGCTAACAATTATTCTATGGCTTGATTTTGCACAAAACAAGATAAAAACCCATACACTGGAAAGTCGGTATTGATATTTTTGTAAAGACATAAATGCCAACCAATCATACAGTATTCCTCTAGGGAGGTTTTCTGGCCTAAGGGTTTAGAAAATATTTTTATTTGTATAAAAGTACAAAGTAAGATCAATTTTGTTTCCTTTTCATTAAATAGCAGTAGGCAATTTGTCTGCATTGCATGTGAGACATACTGGTCTTCTTGCTTTTGGCCACATATGAAATTGTCTTAAGAGAGCAAAGGATAGGAAAGGAGACATCCTTTCATGTTTGCATCATATTTTGGATTCTAGCAAGAGTTGCTCTTGAAAACGGCTCCACTTCAATTTCTGACGTTTTAAAAAGCACTCATGAGTGCCAGAACAGAGCGGAGAACTTGAAAAATGTATCCTGTAATTTGAACTCCAAGTGGCTTATCTAGATAATTCCAGGGGGAAACACCTCCTAACCTCACGCCTCCATCCATTCACCCAAAAAATGCTCTTCCCTGACTCTCCCTGGTGCCAGGCTCATGTTTAGCCCTGGAGAGACGGTGGGAACAAGATGGGCACAGCCTTGCCCTCTGCTTATTAAATGACTCTCTCTGGACTCTCACTCTTCTCAATTGTAAGAAAATCATGTTCTGTCCAAGGACAGAGTGGATGCAAGCAAGAAAGCCTCCAGAAATACTATTAATAATTCTGTAAGAAATGCTTGTGCTTTACATAATAAAATCACTTCTGTCATTACAGTAGTCAAAATATGTGCCTGAAAGCTCACTGCTTCTAAGTTGAGAGGCTTCAAGGTCAGTAAAGCTGATTGTTAAATGATTTACTAGGAACACTGGCCATTAGTGTAAGTCCAAGTTTTCAAGGACAGCTTTCTAGAATATATTCCCATAAACAGAATCCTTCTTATTGGGGCAGCTCCTTGCAGGGCAAGGAGTGGGAAGCTGAACAGAGCATCTAACCCACTTTTCCCTACTGATAATATACGTATAATTTACGAAGGACTGTTATGGAGAACAAGATTGTGGGAACCCATTACAACATGGGGTTTCTTTTTATCACTAAGCCTTAGTTTAGGATAAACTGTAGTTACAGCTATTCAATTCAACCCTGATCTTCCCTACTTCACTTCAAAGAGCAAACACAGGCCTTAACTTTCCCTTATGAAATCAATAGATCCTGTTTTGCACCCCCTTCCAGGAGACTAGAATCAGAGGGCTGCTGGTCCCTCCCATTCCTCAAGGCTGACCCTGACCGCCCAAACAAAAGCCACTTAATAGTGTCTGCCTATCCCGAAAAGGTCCTGATCATGCTGTCCTCCACTTTGATAACTAGCCTGTGTCTTTCTGCTTCCACCAGTAGAAATTTAAAAAATAAAATCTCCATATGCCTCGAAGGCCTCATTTAGAAAATGGGATTAATGGTGATCCCTACCACATCATGCAAGACCCTCCCAAACACAGTGAGAACTGATGAGCCAAGAAAACTCGTAATGCTTAGAACAAATGATTTTCTCACATGAGGCTCCCACCTCCCCAGTAACTTTTCTTTCAGGGATATTTGATGTGTATTGGCTGAGATGTACTAAACACATATGACTACATTTTAAATGAAACCATCAACAGTGAGTTTTCTTCATATGGCGTTAGCGTCAAAACGATAGCAGATGTGATTATTATAAATCATTACACAGATTTAGGAGTGGGAGAAGAAAAACATTTGATTAGCATCTGTATCATACTGATGTCGGGGGTACGGTAGGTGTGTCCACCTGTCCTAAAGTCACATGTTGCTGTAGAGCAGTGCTGACCCAAACAGAACAGGATGACCTCAGTTCAAACGTGACAAATGTATATAAAAGAAAGATGTATAGATCGTCGCCATTGGCTTCTTTGTTTTAAATAGTAGTAGTAGTAGTAGTAGTAGTAGTAGTAGTAGTAACTCTATGACACTAATTATATTAATTCTATTATATTGGCTAATGTTTGCAAGCAGAATATGTGGATCTCACTCTTTATACGTGAGATTATTTAATTACCACAGCAGCCCTACTCGGGCAAGTACTGTCATTATCTTCATTCCTTTATGTATAAGGAAACTGAGGCACAGATAGATACATTAATTTGCCCAAAGTTATGCTGCTAGTAAGTAATGGACTTGACTCGAGCCCAGGCAGTCTTTCATTATGCAACAGAACTAATGCCTGGATAACCAGAACAAAAAGTTCTGGCATGTGGCATTTACTGTAATGGGAAGAAGGCAGGGTGAAACCTAAAGAAAAGAAGGCTTACCGTCCCTGGGAGGCGGAAAGGAACTCAATGCAGCATCTTTCAAACAGTCCTTTATAGGAGACTCTTCATAGGAGAAACTTAAAACAGTTCCATGATTAAATAGGTTTATGAAATACTGGATTAAGCCAAGTGAAACAGAGTTTCTTGCGGGAGTGTGTTTCAGAATCTGAACACGTAGATAGGCACCAAGTCTCTGAAATGGAGATGGAGAAAGGAGCAGGTCTTTAACAGAGAACACTTTTCTTTCTATGGAGCATGTCTGAAGAAATGAACTGAGCATTTCCAACACAGGTTTGAGAAAACCCGATCTAATGGACAAACTAGGGAAGCAGAGTCTGGGCAAGGAGGGCAGAGTCTAGGGGAGGGAAAGGGCACCAGATGCCAAGTACATAGCTTCTCTGGAAAGTCAGTGAGCAAGTTCGCTCGGTCATTTGTGGATAGACGAAGTCACCTCATAATAAGTATTACTGAAATAGATAATATAGCAAAATAAAATATATTTAAATTTTTTTAAATCTTTTTTTAATGTTTATTTAGTTTTGAGAGAAAGACAGAGATTGAGTGGCGGAGAGGCAGAGAGAGAGAGAGACAGAGACACAGAATCCAAAGCAGGCTCCAGGCTCTGAGATGTCACAGTACAGAGCCTGATGCAGGGCTCGAACCCACAAACCATGAGATCATGACCTGAGCTGAAGTCAGACACTTAACCGACTAAGCCACCCAGGCACCCCTACTTTAAACATTTTTAATGTTTAATTATTTATTTTGAGAGAGAGAGAGAAACAGAGAGAGAGGAAGGAGCAGAGAGAAAGAGAGAGGAAGGGAGGATGTTTGACGGTGAAGATGGCTGGAGCCCACTGACTGACAGCCTCCGAAGCAGCAGGCCTGGCACGTCCGTGCTGACGAGGACAGCGCAGCCACGGAGAGCACTGCAGAGGCGGGGCCACTGTCCAGTCAGCTAACATGGCTTGCCATTTTGGAGGATCCACAGGACCAACATCAGAGGAGGAGAAGTGGCCATGGAGGATACAAATGGCAGCTTTGGTGACTAATTCCGATGGATACGAATGGCACAAACTGGAATGTCAAAGGACTCTATAAGTGAACATATATACAGTTCTCCCACGGGCTTCCTGAATTTGGTGAGAGGAACTTGAGTGTAGCTGAAGACTCCTCAGTTCCCCGGGTAGAAGCTGAGCCAGAAAACAGTAACAATGGCAGCTACCATTCCCTGAGCCCTTAACCTGGTCTTCAGCATTACATTAATGATGTTATACTATGCAATCCCCCAAACCACCCTATGATGTAGACAGTCTTCCCATTTTGCAGTTAAGAAACCAGGGATAAATAGGCAACCGACAGAATGGGAAAAGATAGTTGCAAATGACATATCAGATAAAGGGCTAGTATCTAAAATCTACAAGGAACTCACCAAACTTCACACCCACAAAACAAATAACCCAGTGAAGAAATGGGCAGAAGATATGAA